>NW_007769491.1:5737-6063 GCF_000696425.1 Galeopterus variegatus | reverse complement strand
TACAGGACAGAGATAAACAAGATACTATAGTTAGTGCCAGTTAGTGCCAAGAAATTCAGGCCGGAAGTGTTAGTAATTCATTCTTCCTTTGTTCTCTGCCCTGCTGTGTTTCTGGATGCTGCTCTTAGCCAGTCGGATCAGCTTCACAATACGTTGTCAAAACGGTTTGCAGGCATTGGAAGCAGCGGCGCCCTCTGGTGGTGAGCGTTGGTATTGACAGGCTGCCTGCCTGGCCAAGGTAGTCCTAGGCTTTGAAATATAGTCAATATTGTGGGTATTCACATAGTCCAAGATCCACATCAGGACTTTTTAGGGCCAAGTTCAAT
>NW_007769491.1:0-1114 GCF_000696425.1 Galeopterus variegatus | reverse complement strand
CAACAATTATAGATTTATACAACAACAGGGATGGACCTCACAAACATTATGATGAGAAGTGAGGGGGGGGGCCATATACAACACGCTGTATGATTTCAAAAATTTGGCAAAACTTACCTATATATTAAAAATCAGGATATTGTCTACTTTGGGGGAAGAGGGCAGAGTCTCCTCTCATTTGACAAGGTTTTCCTTTCTTGAGGAGGTGGCAGTCTAGTAGGGGACAAAGGGAGCCCCTAGCACCACAGGCTGTGATGGCCTGAGCTGGGGCTTTGCAGGGCTGTGTGGGGTGCAGAATGGAGACCCACCTGCCAGTGGGGGATGCAAGGAAAGTCTTCATAAACAGGATGGCGTTACAGCAGAGTCTGGAAGGACAGCTTTTCATGTAGGTTTATTTAACGGATGATGCTAAAACACCCAGTTGATGCAGCGACACAATTTGCCTCCACTTGATTTTAGTCCCGGGGTCACTTAAATTTATTTCTCTTAAATTTGTTAATAAAAAGTGAAAAGTGAAATGCAAATCTTCTTTCGATTCTGTCCCCCAGGGCTCCATGACAATTGCTACTAATTTCATATGAATCCTCCCAGAGATTTTCTATATATTCATAAGCATATGTGAATCTATACTTCTATTTTTATATGACCAATAACAGACTATACATATTAGTCTGGACTTGCCTTTTTTTATTTGGTATACCTTGGAGAACTTTTTAAGTAGATGCATGGAGAGCTTTCTCATTCTTTATAACAGCTTCATAAAATTTCTTGTAGGCTGTTTTTCACCTTATTTAACCAGTCTACAACAAACACACTTGACCACAAGCCTTACCTGGAAAACAGATTTTGAAAAAGAGATGTCATGCGGTGATCTGAGACCTCCTGCATGGGTGAATAAAGTAAACTTCCCAAAGAGGTGTGGGCCAGGTGTTCATTTTGAAGTTTTCAGGTCTGGAAATAGTAAGCAAAGGCAGCGAGACCTAAGAAAGGATGCCCGGATTCACAGGCCTCTCTGTACTCTGTGGAAGCACCTATGAAGACAGGACTTCAGGAGAAATTGTCTGAGCATTACTGCCTTTGTCTTTGTGCACCTCCCAAAAAAAGTTTAGCCTAA
>NW_007769490.1:5845-6063 GCF_000696425.1 Galeopterus variegatus | reverse complement strand
GGATTAACCTAGTCCTGCCATGGTCTCCACAGTGACATCCAACACCACTCTCCCTTGAAGGCTCTTCTCATCATAACCTGGAGACCACTTTGAATTGAGAACTTTCCTTCAAAATGTAATTGTATTTCTTTTAAAAATTTAATTACTTAGTGAAAATAATATACTGATAAGTTTCAAACAGTTATTTTAAAAGATGTAAGATTAGAACAAGAGTTAGA
>NW_007769490.1:0-365 GCF_000696425.1 Galeopterus variegatus | reverse complement strand
CACTCCCTTTTCATGTAGTGTTACCCCTGTTTTCTTGTAGTAGTTTCATAGATTGGGGTCTAAAGTTTAGGTCTTCAATCCAATCTTCTGCATGAGGATATCCTGTTTTCCCAGCTAGGTTTGTTGAAGAAGCTGTCCTTTTCCCTTGTTATGATTCAGTGTATAATATATACTGTTTAGGAAAAGGAGAGAGAAAGATCATTAGCCCTGGCATTTTCCTCATTCTTTATCTCCCCAGAGATGCCTCTAAACTCTGGACTTATATAGCACTACAGCATGGGTGGGAGGTTTGTCCTCTTCTCTACTTTGACCTCCTCTGATATGTGCAATGTCCTGTGTGACATACGGTCATCCAGATCTATGTG
>NW_007769489.1:5599-6063 GCF_000696425.1 Galeopterus variegatus | reverse complement strand
AGAGTTATAATGACATGGTGCCATTCTTAGTAACATTAGTCATAAAATAAATGTTTCCAGATAGAATGGACCACACAGTTCAGGTACTTTTTGTAAGTTGATTATTTGTGTATATTTAATGGCTGAAAGTACTTGACAGCATCCAAATGAAAAATGAAAATCATGGTTATCCAGATGTTTTATCTATGAAGCCAAGTATCTGAAAATCTAAGAACATCTGGATGACTGACGAGTTTCATCTGGCTGTTTTAGCATAATGCAGACATAGACGAAATCGCTTTCTTCTGTATCTGCATCAGTGATAAACTGCAATAAAAAACATGTTGATAAGCAGTATTGAGAGTAATACAAATAATTTATCCCAAGGTAAATAGTTGTTTGAATTGCAATTGTATTTATGCTATTGAAACACATTCAGATACACGCATCAAGATCCCTTTAAAACCAAAGTATTTGAACTTCAA
>NW_007769489.1:0-2874 GCF_000696425.1 Galeopterus variegatus | reverse complement strand
GAGGACTAAAATTATCTGACTTACATTTTAACACGATCACTCTGCTTGTTATTTGAGTATGTACTGAAGGGGGTGGTTAGGGTGGAATTAGTGTGTCCAGTGAAGATTAATACAATAATCCAAACAAACGTACCATTTGGCGGTGGGAAGGAGAGGTATCAGGTTTTAGCAATAACATCTTGTTTCCACCTTAAAATTTAAGATAGAAATTAACACAGAAGGATCACGGATCATGTAAATAAACTGAAAACATGCTCTCCCCTGTCTGCTCTCTCTTGCCCTCTGATGGCAATGTCTAGATTATTCAGAACCAGTCTATCCATTAGAATGTTTATAGCAAAAATGCAATCTTCCTGAGTAGTTAATATCAACCATATTGCCACGTACTGTCTTTCATGTGTACAGCTGACACTTATTCTACCTGTCTGGGCTACTCATTTAAAGTTTTCTACCAGGACCTTCCTTTTCTTTTAATAATATTTCACATTCTTCTTGCATCTTCTCCAATAGTCCTCATTCTTTCTGATTCATAAGTCTAGGAGATACGATGTAGCTAAGTGGCACCGCCATTGCAATGGCATTTATCAAAGGCACAATTTGAATTTCATTGTGGAGATTTGAATCTGGCCTTGGTGTTTCATCTTTTCTAAATCTGTTTTGATCAACTAAGTTACTTTGAAGGCATCTCTGGCAAATCATAAGGACAACTTAACAGTCATGGAAAATAATTTGGGGAAAATAAAACTATTATATATTATAAAATATAACCTTCATTATTTTATCAAAAGAAAATGGGTGTTTTCCTATATGCTCTTAATTATGAAACTGATCATTTTTTGTGGTGTCAAATAAAAGTATTAAATCTTTCTTCAGGTTTTTGCTCAGAACTCGAGCCATATGAAATAGCTTTTATGAGAAATAAAGTTTCTGGCTTTTGGCAAATGTTTGTTGAATGAGCACACAAAATAACAAATGTTATTCACGTCTCCAAGGGCCAACAAATAACGTGAAGATGGCTAAGACAAAATTTACTCCTGACATGACGCTCACAGTTTATTCAGGGAACAGGCACGTGAACAAAAATTACAATCTGTCTGTGAACAGAGTGCTGAGGAAGCACGAAGAAAGGAGACAATCACGTTGTTTGGAGCCAAGAGATGCCTCATAGAAACAATGGCCTCTGAGTAGAGCAAAAATGTATCTCTTTCACCCCGTAGAACTGAAACTTTTATCCTTTGGCTACATTTATTATTATTATTTTAATAATAACATGTTGGATATCATGACAGAAGAACTGCAGAGATGTTTTGGAAAGGGGTTGCTATGATCTGAATGTTCACAGCCCTCAGCAGGAGCCAGCTCTGCTGACACCTGGACCTCAGACACGTCGCCTCCAGAGCTGTGAGACGATACATTTCTGCTGCTCAGGACATTCAGTGTCTGGTGCTTTACTACAGCCGCCCTAGCTAACAAGTACAGCGTCCTTCTAAGCTCAGGGCTCTGGGTGACCGCAGAGGGAGCATGCCCGCGAGGCCCACGGAGCCAGCCCTCCTTGCACAGCGCTTGCAAGAGAGGAGGGAGGAAAGCCAAAGAAGCTGCCAGCAAGGATCTCAGCCCAAAGTACCGAAGTGGGAACTTTTAAAACCCTGCTGTGGAAATGCTACAGTTTTGAAGAATCTCTGAGAAGTGCCCAATCATCCCATTTTACAGCCATGAAATGGAGGCTCCCCAGACACCTTAGGGGACTGCTATGACTGCCATCTGTCCATGCATGGGACAGGGCCGAGCCCTCTCCAGACACTCATGGCCTCTTCCACCGTCCACGTCTATACACGCCTCTCACTGGCTGATGATTTTCACACGTAACGCTCACGCCTCAATGTCACTTTTTTGAGCTCTAACATGGGAGCTGTTCCTCATGTCTTCTGAACAGATGTCTGGGTTAGGACGGGCCACAAGGAGGACGGCAGGGAAGGCCTGGCCCTTCCTTTACACCGAGGGGACATAAGGCGAAGATACTCATCGAGGTGGACTCTCCTCGCGTCTGGTATCTCGCTATGGAGGGAGAAGAGCAAGAGAAAAAGGAGGATGATGGAAAGGGAAGAAAAGTCAAGCCAAGGAGGCTTTCAGGAGGCGAAAGGGGAGCCCAGAGAGTGTGCTGCCAAGAAGACCAAGGGGGGGAGGAGTGGCCTTTGACTGCAAGTTAGGACGACTCCTGTGACAAGAAAGTGAGCTCTTAGACTGTTTATCAGAGATGTCGCTTCTCTGCCGAAGCTGCTGGACGTGGGAACCTCCCATCACTTTGCCCTTTTACTTAATACTTTAGGGAAATGCATGTATTTGCCGTCATTCTTTGAAAATTATAATTTAAAATATTTGGCATGAGAAAATTGTTAAACTTCTTTTTCACGGTGAGTGAAAATTGGGTAGTTGAGAGTGGAACCACCCCTGACTGTCAGGAATTTCTGGTCTGACCTCTGAGGTCACCTGCATGTACGTATAGGTGCTGCTGTATATATCCGTGCAGTCTTAGTCATAGAAACCCACCGAAGCTAATGAGGTCACAGAAGCTTTGTCCCCATGTGACACATTCTTCTTTCGGTGCACCGTTCTCTTCGTCCTGTGTTTTATTTTTCTGCTACCCTTTCCATTTTCTTCTGTTTCATACAGAACTATTAACCAACTCCAACAGATTTTTGGCTCCTAGATGAACTTTTATGAAATAATTTCACAATGAAGAAATTTTTGTTTCTTAGAGAATCAGCCACAGAAGTGCTACCCACTGTAACTGCATTCAATTTCTATTGCTATACAGAGTTATAATGACATGGTGCCATTCTTAGTAACATTAGTCATAAAATAAATGTTTCCAGA
>NW_007769488.1:5855-6063 GCF_000696425.1 Galeopterus variegatus | reverse complement strand
ATTTAGGGCCCTCTTGTTCTTGAGGTCCCCAAAGTAGGAGAGAGCTGGTCTGATGGGTGGTCTGCCCATTTGTGTCCTCCCCACGGTCCTGGGGGATCTTGGAGGCCTGGGCAACCCTATGCTGGCTCTGGCTTCGTGGATGAGTTGAGTGGGAACAGGGAGTCATGGGATGAGCCTCCTGTCAGAGGACAGAAGTCTCAAGAGCCAG
>NW_007769488.1:0-303 GCF_000696425.1 Galeopterus variegatus | reverse complement strand
AGACAGGCTGTGAAGTATTTTGTGACAGGGACCAGCTGTCAGACTTTCAATTGTGACAAGTTGTAGGGTTGGAAGGGCACCCATTCCAGGCTCCTGAAGTTACAAGTGGATGAAACCTGGTGGGCTGTCCTAGGTTGTCATGGAGACCTGGGCCAGACTCTGGCTGCTGCATCAGTTTCTGTGGCAACACCTAAGAAGGCCTTGGATTGAGGAGGGCCCGGCTAGATAAGGTTAATGGGTTCATTTAGGGCCCTCTTGTTCTTGAGGTCCCCAAAGTAGGAGAGAGCTGGTCTGATGGGTGGT
>NW_007769487.1:5672-6063 GCF_000696425.1 Galeopterus variegatus | reverse complement strand
ATTGGCCTTATAGTTAATGGAAATTCCTCTCATATTCTGACAATAAGTTGACAGTGGATACCAGTCCACTGTGCTATGCAATTTCATCTTTTTAAGTGTCTTCCTAACTACTTTAGTGAAAAGGTGGAGAAGGCTGTTTCAAGGGCTGCTAGCCAGATGACATTTTAAACTGGAAATGAAAGTATCGGCTTTTGAGTTTCCAATATATCTGCGAATTCTGTATAAGAAATAATTTGGTCCAGTACAAAACAGATGCGCTACACACTGACCTCATAGAAAAAGCTGGAGAGTTAAAGTTAGACAAATAGGCTATGCAGCTTGCTAAATTTCCATTGTGATCTCCACTACTTTTTTCTTTAACCTGTATATAATTTATTATCTATTCCTATGC
>NW_007769487.1:0-670 GCF_000696425.1 Galeopterus variegatus | reverse complement strand
CCATAATAATCATATACATTGTATATTGACAAAATAAAAATTTAATGAAAAAAAAAAAGTTAAAGATCATAGTATACATAATTACCAGCTCAACTTCCAATATTTATCTGCCATTTATCTACTGAGTGTTTTCATTTGTTGATTTGGGTCCTCCTAAACCTACATTTAATGTGTCTAACACTCTTAACAGATAGAGAGTACTAAAGAAATTATGAAACATAGAAAAGAGACCTATTATAATGTATCCTGTTTTACTCTCCTCAATTAGTAATCTACTCATGGAAATTGTATTATTAGCATTTGAGTAATTTCCAGTAATCCTTTCCTCCCCTTATCCCAATTTGTTATTTTTTAAAAACCATAATATTGAATGGATGAAGAATGAGACACAGTATTAGAGGTGGAGGCGGGAGGAGTATGAGAAACTGTAACAGTGCCTAAATTTAGCATGCAGTCCATAGAAGGATTGGGTATTCAATTTTCTGCTTGGTTCAGATTTTGTTTCTGATCCAGGGATTAGAGAAAGAGGGAAGAAATAAAGGTCTATCTACTCTCCAGCAGGCAGGCACACTAGCAGCATAGTACTGATTGAATATTTAATCCACTCCTATTGGCCTTATAGTTAATGGAAATTCCTCTCATATTCTGACAATAAGTTGACAGTGGATAC
>NW_007769486.1:5721-6063 GCF_000696425.1 Galeopterus variegatus | reverse complement strand
CTTCCTCCCTCCTTTCCCCTCTTCTCTCTCTCTTTCCCTTGCACCTCCCTTTCTCTCTTTGCATTTCTTGATTTCCTCTAGTGTTGAACTTCCAAAGTAGAGTTCCCCTAGCCTGGCCAGTTAGCCTCCTTGGTTAGAGCATAGTGTCATAACATCAAGATCAAGGGTTTAGATCCCTGAACCGGCCAGCCACCAACCCCCCCGCCCAAAAACCAAAGTAGAGTTCCCCTAGCCTGGCCGGTTAGCCTCCTTGGTTAGAGCATAGTGTCATAACATCAAGGTCAAGGGTTTAGATCCCTGAACCGGCCAGCCACCAACCCCCCCGCCCAAAAACCAAAGTAG
>NW_007769486.1:0-247 GCF_000696425.1 Galeopterus variegatus | reverse complement strand
TGAGGCCCTCTGTAATGGGGGCTGGGCCAAGTCCTGGTTGTGCCCACCCCTCCACCCCCACCCCACGGCCTCATCTCCAGCAGCCGCTTGGCTTCCAGGCATGAGGGCCACTGCCAAAACCCTTCCCCTCCTTCCTTCCTCCCTCCTCTATATTCTTCCCTCCTCTCTTCCTCGTTCCCTTGCTGTCTTCCTCCCTCCTTTCCCCTCTTCTCTCTCTCTTTCCCTTGCACCTCCCTTTCTCTCTTTG
>NW_007769485.1:5802-6063 GCF_000696425.1 Galeopterus variegatus | reverse complement strand
CTTGGAGAGGATCTTTTTGAGTTGAATCTGTTTGAGGATCTTTGAGCCTTCTGGATCTGAATATCCATGTCTCTCCCTATACCTGGGAAGTTTTCCGTTATTATTTCATCGAATAGGTTTTCCATGCCTTTTACTTTCTCCTCCTCTTCTGCAAAACCCATGATTCTTTTTTTTTTTTAAAGATGACTGGTAAGGGGATCTCAGCACCATGCTCAGCCAGTGAGCAAACCGGCCATCCGTATATAGGATCCGAACCCGTGG
>NW_007769485.1:0-1797 GCF_000696425.1 Galeopterus variegatus | reverse complement strand
GCGGGAGCGCCACTGTGCTTCCCAAGCGGCGCACTATCCAGTGCGCCACCGGGCCGGCCCCTAGACTTTTTTTTAATCATTAATATATATTTTGAAAAAACATATGCATCTTTTATTATTTTTTTAATTCTAATAATGGGAGTAAGTCTGATGGCATGCTGTCACTTGGAATGTTGGATGTTACCAAAGATAGTTTTGTGGGCCGGCCCGGTGGTGCACTGCTACAATGTGCTGCTTGGGAAGCGCGCTGGCGCTCCCACCGAGGGTTCGGATCCCACGTGCAGACCGGCGGCTCACTGGCTGAGCGAGGAGCGGGGGCAGCGCCGAGGGTTGCGATCCCGTTGCCGGTCCCAGTCCGGTACGGGTGCGACACTGAGGGTTGCGATCCGTTGCCGGTCACGAAAAAAAAAAAAAGATAGTTTTGAAATGTAACTTTTTGTAGGCTTTGGATTAATAGCATTTTTTTTTTAAAAATTTAAATTATAACAGAAATCAACCAGATTATTATGAAGTGGTTTCTCAGCCCATTGATTTGATGAAAATCCAACAGAAACTGAAAATGGAAGAGTATGATGATGTTAATCTGCTGACTTCTGACTTCCAGCTGCTTTTTAACAATGCAAAGGCCTATTATAAGGTAAGAAAGCATCAAATTTGGAAGGTATTCTACTTGGTAATTGTCTGGCTTTTTAATATTTATCAGTGTGGCAGGTGGGTAGGGTTTCTCTTTGTGGTTTGAGTTCACATTTCTCTTAGGAGTAAAGAAACTGACAGTCATATGATTGTGAACCATTCTTGTTTCTCCTGCAAAGTGTCTGCTCAAATCCTTTGCCCATTTTTCTCTTGGGTTGTTTGCCATTTTCATGTTTATTTCTGGAAATTTTTTTAACATTTTATTTTCTTTTTATATTTGTTTTTTTTTTGTTTTTTTTTTGCTAAAAGGGAAATTTGTTTAATATAAATGCATACATTAACAAAAAAGAAAGATCTCAAATCAGAAACCATCTTTGCATTTTAAGAAACTTGAAAATGAGGAGCAAACTAAACCCAGACACAGCAAAGGAAGTAAATAATAAGTAATAGAGCATAGAGAATAGAAAAAATATAGAGAAAATCAATGAAAACAAAAGTTGGTACTTTGACAAGATTCACAAAATTGACAAGCCTTTACCTAGATGGACTAAGAAGAAAGAAGACTCAAATAATTAAAATCAGAAATGATAGCATGTTCATTACAATGAAATTTACAGAAATCAAAAGAGTTATAAAAGAATACTGTGATAATTGTTGGTCAACAAATTAGATCATCTAGATGAAATCAATAAATTCTTAGAAACATGCCACCTACCAAGACTGAATTATGAAAAGACAGAATTTGAACAGAATTATAGCTCGTTAGATGAGTGATCATCATTTTTCAGATTCCTGACACAGAACTCCATTGAGGATTTCTTGCAGGGCTGCTCATGTGGTGGTGAACTCCCGCAGTTTTTGTTTGTCTGTAAAATACACTGTTTCTCCCTCATTTTTTGAAGGATAGCCTTGCTGGGTATAGTATTTTTGGCTGACAAGTTTTTGCTTTTAGTATTTTGAATATATCATTCCATTTTCTTCTGGCTGTAGAGTTTCTGTTGAGAAGTCTGCTGTTAGTCAGATGAGGACTCCCTTACAGGTGACTTGATGCTTTTCTCATGCCATTTTTAAGATTTTATCTTTGAGCTTTGCCAGTTTGACTGTAATGTGTCTTGGAGAGGATCTTTTTGAGTTGAATCTGTTTGAGGATCTTTGAGCCTTCTG
>NW_007769484.1:5842-6063 GCF_000696425.1 Galeopterus variegatus | reverse complement strand
GCCAATCCTTGAAAAGGTCAAATGTGCACATGCCTTGGCTCTCTATGCTTAGCCCTCCCCCTTAATTTCCCTTGAGCACCAGATCTTATCCGTTTAGGCCATCTGTTGTTTTCACTTAGAAAAAGGGTGCAGTCTCATAAATATGAGCAAAAATTTTTTTGTTTTGTTTATGGAAAAATCAGTTAGGTTTGGGCTTTTAAGTTGTTCAAAAATTTTTAAAC
>NW_007769484.1:0-340 GCF_000696425.1 Galeopterus variegatus | reverse complement strand
CTCTTGATTTTTGTGTGTTTGTTTTGTATTCTGCCACTTTACCAAATATATTAATTAGTTGTAGTAATGTTTTGGTGGAGTCTTTATGGTTTTCTGTTTATACTATCATGTCATCTGAATAGGGATAGTTTGACTTCCTCCTTTCCAATTTGGATACCCTTTATTGCTTTCTCTTGCCTTACTGCACTGGCTAGAACTTTTATACTATGTTGAACAAGAATGGTGAAAGTGGCCATTCTTGCCTTGTTTCAGATCTTAGAGGAAAAGTCTTCAATTTTTGTGCATTCATTATAATATTAGTTGTAGGTTTGTCAGATATGGGCTTTACTGTGTTGAGATA
>NW_007769483.1:5826-6064 GCF_000696425.1 Galeopterus variegatus | reverse complement strand
CAGGAAATGGGATTTTAACCCACGACTATCTGACTCTTTGACTTATGCTCTCAACTACAACGTTATACTACCAACAAATACGGACATGTCTAAATAAAGGAGAATTTTCTCATACTAAAGAAACAGAAAAGCTAGAAAATCTACAAAAACCAAGCAATGGTAGGTGCTTAGTCAATGCAAGTGTTTTCATAGAATGTTCACCCTTAGCTTGAAAGGCTTTTAGTATCAATTCTAGAAG
>NW_007769483.1:0-326 GCF_000696425.1 Galeopterus variegatus | reverse complement strand
AGCAGTAACTATGTCTTAGAACTCTTCAAATCATTGTGGAAATTATTTCCAGGGAATGACAGGGAACAAATATAAAATTGGCTTTGATGAAAGTCTGATAAGTTACAGTGCAGAGTAACATGGTAATTGCTAGTTTATTATGTGCCAAGCACAGGGCTCCCCTAAACATTGCCACAAATGCATGAGGTAGATATTTACTCAGTTTTCCAGATGAGAAGAATGAGTCACTGGAAGTTAGATAACGACCATGAACTAGCCATGATGACAGGAAATGGGATTTTAACCCACGACTATCTGACTCTTTGACTTATGCTCTCAACTACAAC
>NW_007769482.1:5308-6064 GCF_000696425.1 Galeopterus variegatus | reverse complement strand
AATCAATGTATGGCTGGCTCCGGCGACTGGATTAACTA
Source organism: Galeopterus variegatus (assembly GCF_000696425.1). Taxonomy (NCBI): domain Eukaryota; kingdom Metazoa; phylum Chordata; class Mammalia; order Dermoptera; family Cynocephalidae; genus Galeopterus; species Galeopterus variegatus. Next base: position 6,026 of record NW_007769482.1, on the reverse strand, counting down.
TGTTTCTAGCTTCTGTAAACTTGATGTTTTAACATCTGCTCTGCCTGCGTATGCTGGACACTCCTTGTTCTAGACAACCTGATAATAACCCTGGGTCCTGAGTCATGTTGCCTTGGCCTCTTATCTCACTTGTCACCTCACCCCACCTCAGGAAGAGTCCCCCTCCCGGGATGCACTTTTCAAATATAAACCAACCAATCCAGCGTCTAACCCTAACTAGCGTTTATCAGGCTGTCATGCTGCAGGATACCATATACCTGCCCTAATCACCCCCATTACCAGGCAAACGAGGACAGTCCCTATACCCCAGGGTCCACCGAAATATAAAATACTAGCCAATCCTAAGCCCGCTTTCCCTGCCTCGTCCATTCCTTCCTGGGGAAACTACAATAAAGGCTCTTGCCCCCTCTGCCTCCTGAAAGACCCTGGTGTTCCGCTCTGTGACCCCCCCGTGGCATAAATATAACATGCTCTTCTCTTGGGATTTTGTGAGTATAAAAAGCTCTCTTTTCAATGGCATTTGTCTCCTGACCTGTTGGCCTTACCATACCTGAACAATAATAAAATTCATTAAAACAGGGCCCCAGACAGTGGCTTCGGGGAGCAGTCTCTCCATCTGGTAGCCCTGCATTCCTCAGTGCTGGCTTCTTTCCCAGACAAGCCTTCCCTAGGAGGCAGCCACCCCCACAACACATCTTCATGGAGCTTATTAACCCCC
>NW_007769482.1:0-211 GCF_000696425.1 Galeopterus variegatus | reverse complement strand
GAAGAAGTACTGGTTTGGATGTTAAGACACCTGGTTTCCTACTCCCCAATCTGCCTTTAATTAGCTGTGTGTTTCTTTTTGTTTGCAAGTGACAACATTTAAACTGGCTTCAGCAAAAGAGCAAGGAATTTATTGACTCATGTAATTGACAATCAATGTATGGCTGGCTCCGGCGACTGGATTAACTATGTTTCTAGCTTCTGTAAACTTG
>NW_007769481.1:5826-6064 GCF_000696425.1 Galeopterus variegatus | reverse complement strand
TAAAGGTGAAACAATTAAAACAAGCAGATTTTTATTGCCTATCAACTTGTCAAGATTTTTTTAATGGTTATGCTCAGTGTGGATGAGTGACATGCATCGCTGAATTCTTACAGCCTTCCTGTAGGGCAGGTGGCAGGACGTACCAAACATTTTAAAGTTGAGCACTCTTTTAGCCAGTAATCTACTTTTTTAAAAAGTGAATTTAACTTAAAAAGTAATCAACTAGCTAGGTAAATAT
>NW_007769481.1:0-453 GCF_000696425.1 Galeopterus variegatus | reverse complement strand
GTTTCTGCAGCACAGCCAAGATAACAATAATCAAAAAAGTACACATTAATTTAGAGATGGCTTGAAACAGATAAACCATGGCACCAATGTCTAAACAGTAAAAGATGAGCTTGAATTAAAGCGAACAAGTTTTTTCTTAAGTACTTTTGTATTTTGGAGAGGAAAACATCTGCAGATTAATCAAATTAAAATTAAAATACAAATTGGGTATAAGTGTTTCAAACATATACAACAGACAGAGCCAATATTCTTAGCAAACAAAATTGTTTACAAAACTATATAACATAGGCAGTTCAATATTTTAAAAGGGTGAAGGGCGTGTGTAGGCAATTTAATAAAAAAAACTGCACATGGTCAGTGAGGTTAGGAAAAAAAATATATGCTACTAGCCATAAAGGTGAAACAATTAAAACAAGCAGATTTTTATTGCCTATCAACTTGTCAAGATTTTTT
>NW_007769480.1:5676-6064 GCF_000696425.1 Galeopterus variegatus | reverse complement strand
ATCCAAAGCATATCTTTCACAGAACCTCTCAAAATCAGCACTTAAAATATAAATAATTTTGGTTTGAGAAATGAATGCCTTCTTCTCATGCATTTAATTTTGACTGAAGATTTAAATGAAGAGGGCTTTATACTTAGCAACATTATCTAACCTTTACTTGATTGGTAATCATTGTGATCTTTCCTAAAAATTTTATTTTAGAATTTGAATGTGACAATTTATTAGATAGTCATTTCAAAGAGGTTCTGCACCACTCTTTGGTCTGATAAAAACATCTGAAAGTGTACTATGCCAATTTCCAAGAAATATTATTGAGAATAAAATAAAAGGTTTCTGAAGTAGGAGGAATTAAAATGTTAAGCACTTGAAAATTCTATAACTTTTTTTT
>NW_007769480.1:0-298 GCF_000696425.1 Galeopterus variegatus | reverse complement strand
TGAATGGAAAAAAAATGAATCCAGTAAAATACTTATTTTCCCTGAAATAAACTTTATTCCAAAATAGGTTGTCTTCAGTTGGCTTAAACAATCCAAAGTTGACTAGTTTCATGCTATTGGAAGAATTTTAAATGGATGTATGACAAGCACTCTAAGAACTGTAGTCATATTCACGTAAAAGACTGGCATTTTCAATGTGGATGAGACATCACTATACCAAAAGCACATCTTCAGAGGTTATATATAATCCAAAGCATATCTTTCACAGAACCTCTCAAAATCAGCACTTAAAATATAA
>NW_007769479.1:5842-6064 GCF_000696425.1 Galeopterus variegatus | reverse complement strand
TAGCCATGGTTGACTGTAGACTCCATTGTACTTTGTTTATAAGTAATTTTTGTGAAGTTAACAAAAATTTTTTTTTGTACTTAGGGTTTTATAAATATGCTTATTTGCCAAGTTATCTTTTAGATTTCCCTGCATGATGCAACAGATTTGAGAAAACCCCGTTTCAGAGAAAGCATAACACGGCCCTTATCAAGTGTGAACTGAGAAAGAGGTCAGACGGCC
>NW_007769479.1:0-410 GCF_000696425.1 Galeopterus variegatus | reverse complement strand
TTTTTTTTTGCAAATCTCTTTAGTGTCTGGCTTAATAGAAAATAGCTGGATTCTCAGATCTGCTTTTGCATTTAATCTGTTGTGATCTATTGTTTTGGTTGAAGAACATGAAGAAAATTTAGCCTCACCAAGATATGTATTCAGAAAATTTTAATAGCCTTTTCAGATAGTTGTGGATATTCTTCTTTGATATTACACCAAAACTTAAAGTTTCTTTTTTTTTTTTTTTCATCTTTTTCGTGACCGGTAAGGGGATCACAACCCTTGGTGTGGTGTTGCCCGCACCGCGCTCAGCCAGTGAGTGCACCGGCCATTCCTACATAGGATCCGAACCCGCAGCGGGAGCGTTGCTGCACTCCCAGCGCTGCACTCTCCCACGGGGTCGGCCCAAAACTTAAAGTTTCTTAAAG
>NW_007769478.1:5572-6064 GCF_000696425.1 Galeopterus variegatus | reverse complement strand
CAAGGCTACCAGGCAAGAGAAAGAAATAAAGGGCATCCAAATTGGAAAAGATGAAGTCAAATTGTCACCGTTTACAGATGATGAGATCCTATACAAAGGAAAACTTATAGCCTCTACCAAAAAACTACTAGAGCTGATAAACAAATTCAGTAAAGTTGCAGGATACAAAATCAATACACAAAAATCAATGGCATTCTTACATACCAAAAATGAACTAACAGAAAAAGAAATCTAGAAAGCAAGCCCATTTATAATAGCTACCAATAAAATAAAATACCTAGGAATGAATTTAACCAAAGGGGTGAAAGAGCTCTACAGTGAGAACTACAAATTCTGCTGAAATAAATTAAAGAGGACACCAAAAGATGAAAAGACATTCCTTATTCATGGATTGGAAGAATTAACCTAGTCAGAATGTCCATACCACCCAGAGTGATCTACAGATTCAATGCAATCCCCATCAAAATACCAATGACATTCTTCACAGAAATG
>NW_007769478.1:0-204 GCF_000696425.1 Galeopterus variegatus | reverse complement strand
AAGAAAGCTTTCCAGACAGACCTGGGTTGAAATCCTGATGTAGCCAGGCAATAGGAAAGGCATTTACCATGCCTGAATTTTTCCAAAGTCAAAATGTCAAAATGTCTGGCGCAGACGACTGAGCGAGTTCACTCCTCGCCAGTCTGTGTCGTGTGATCAGCGCTCCCCGCGCTCTTTGTTCTCACCCGTCGCTCGTGGTGACCG
>NW_007769477.1:5755-6064 GCF_000696425.1 Galeopterus variegatus | reverse complement strand
GCTTGGGAGCACGGTGGCGCTCCCGCCGAGGGTTCGGATCCCATATAGAGACCGGTCCGCTAACTGGCTGAGCGCGGTGCGGGCGCGACACCAAGGGTTGCGATCCCGTTGCCGGTCGTGGTGCGGGCGTGACACCGAGGGTTGCGATCCCGTTACTGGTCATGAAAAAAAAAAAAGATAGTTTTACTTGCATTTCTTTGATTAACCATGAACCTAGCTATCTTTTCACATTTATTGATGCCTTGTATTTCTGCTTTTATTAATTATCTGTGCATATTTTACCTATTTCTCTATTGGGATGTTAATCTT
>NW_007769477.1:0-378 GCF_000696425.1 Galeopterus variegatus | reverse complement strand
GGTTTTTGATTTTTTTAGTGGTTTTATTTTTTGTGCTATTATTAGTAATAATTAACAATACAGTGACCTTGCATATATCACCCATTGCCTTCTGAAGATTGGTTCCTTGACGTGGGTCAAAAGTTATACAAAATGCAAATTTTTATGCTTGTCTAGATTTCCTTATGGTAAAGTTGCTGTGCTCTGACCAATGTGATGAGTTTGCCTGTTTCCATACATCCAGCACAATTGTCAGACTTTTGTATCTGCCAGTTAGATAAACACAAAGTGATATCTCATAGTTTTACTTGCGGGCTGGCCCAGTGGCACACTCGGTTGAGTGCGGCGCTTGGGAGCACGGTGGCGCTCCCGCCGAGGGTTCGGATCCCATATAGAGAC
>NW_007769476.1:5501-6064 GCF_000696425.1 Galeopterus variegatus | reverse complement strand
GAAGTGTGATCCATAGACCAGCAGCATCTGCATCACCTGGGAGCTTGTTAGAAATGCAAATTCCCAGGCCCCAGCCCAGACCTACAAATCAGAATCTGCACTTAATGAGATTCCTGGGTGATTCATGTGCATTTTAAACTTTGAGAAGCACTGGTCTAAAATCCTGGTCTGTTCCACTCTTCTCCCCACCCTACTGTCCAGCTGTACCCAACCACCCCATTGTTAAGCCTTACTGGCCCATCCCAGGAAGCAGCTTTTGGTGTCTCCTGAACTATTTACCCAAAGGCTTATCTTCTTCAGTCCCTTCCCTCCAGATTTCATTCTGTTTATAAATATTGAGGCCAAAATGTAAACCACATTGAAACGTTTCCCCAAGAGGCCCGTGTGTCCTGGAATGCCTTTATATCTGGAGGTATCTATTGACATATCTTAAGCAAACAATTTTAAATGTTTCCACTGGTGTCCTGGGTTTAGCTTTTCCCTTCATCTTGCCTGGTAAGCAGATCGAGGCTAGTGTTTATTTTTTAAAGTATGAATATTTGCAATATTTCTTAAACATGGGT
>NW_007769476.1:0-220 GCF_000696425.1 Galeopterus variegatus | reverse complement strand
AGCGCCACCGCGCTTCCCAAGCGGCGCACTGTAGCAGTGCGCCACCGGGCCGGCCCCCCAATTTGTACTTCTGGGGGTTTTTGTTTGTTTGTACTTCGGCTTTTACTTCTGTTTTTGGAGGGATGTATAACACTTTCATACTAGAGAACATTGCTATTCGAAGTGTGATCCATAGACCAGCAGCATCTGCATCACCTGGGAGCTTGTTAGAAATGCAAAT
>NW_007769475.1:5791-6064 GCF_000696425.1 Galeopterus variegatus | reverse complement strand
TGTGACCTTGGGTAGGTCACTTTGCCCTCTGAGCCTCAGTTATCTCACTTGTGTAGCAGGACTGTTAACCCCTTTGTGTGAGGCCACGGGAAGAAACAAGTGACAGCGTTGAGTGAATGAAAAGCATTGAGTGTGGTGCCTGGCAAACTGTGGTGCTCAATGAATGCTAGTTTCCTGCCCCCAGACAGCTCACGCTGTTAACTCTGAGAGGACAGAGTTGCAGGAGAGAGCTGCCCTGAAGATGGCCTGTGGGTTTTGGAGACAGAGACAGTT
>NW_007769475.1:3160-3597 GCF_000696425.1 Galeopterus variegatus | reverse complement strand
CAGTGATCGGCATGGGCCCAGCGGGGCCTCCAGTGAGGCTGTGATTGTCCTCCCCTTGCCTAGAAGACAGATGTGGCCTACTGTAAAAGGCTGAGGCCGTGGTGGGGGATGTGTCGCCAGCCCTGCTCTTCCCAGGGACCTTTGTAAGCTGCTGAGCAGATCCCCATGTCCTTCAAGGCCCTTGGCCTCCAGGGTGGGGTACATTGCTCCAGGAGGGAGTTCTCAGCTCTCAGGAGAGGGAACATAGCCCCCAGGATAGGGTACAGGGCCAGTACCTGAGAGAGAGGACCCCCAGCCAGTGCCCAGCTATGATTTTACCTGCTTCCAAAGCCAAGTGCTGTTGGTTTGGGCATTATTAGATTTCGATTAGTTATGCTTTTTCCTGTGCATTAGTGTACATAATTAAGAACTAACTTGCTATACTCTCTCCTCTTGTC
>NW_007769475.1:0-210 GCF_000696425.1 Galeopterus variegatus | reverse complement strand
ATCTTCTATGGAGTCCGACCCAGCTCCCAACTCTCCATCATAAAGGGGGCACCCTGGCCCCTGTGAGTTGTCACCATCCTTCCCACGGAAAAGAACCCCAGGCCTCATCCATCGCTGGTGGGAATGTGAAACGGTGCAGCCACAGTGGGAAACAATCTGGCAGTTCCTCATGAAATTAAGCATAGAATTACCCTATGACCCAGCAATCCC
>NW_007769474.1:5735-6064 GCF_000696425.1 Galeopterus variegatus | reverse complement strand
AAAACTGGCATCATGACAGTGGCTAACTAGACCACTCATGGCATGCCTGCCTAGGACAGCTGATACCAGCCTCAGATTGGGAGGGACACCTAGGTCTATGAACCCAGGGGAGCAGAGAGCCCTGGGCGTGGATCACCTGGGGCAGTGAGGCACAGAGAAGTGAGCACCTCCCAGAGTCCCACACTGAGCCGGATACTGTCCTGCAGTCCAGGGTGGCTGTCTGAACTATATTTAGATTTATAGGCTAGGAAGGGGCAGAGTGATAAAATTACTGCTTCTAACTGTAATCTAGAGGAATTGTGACTTCATATTCTAGCTTTGACGTATGC
>NW_007769474.1:0-849 GCF_000696425.1 Galeopterus variegatus | reverse complement strand
AAAAACTATATAACATAGTGCATAGTTTTTATAATGCTTCAGGTCTTCACAAAACCGTTATGAATAGCTTTCTGAACAATAAGCAGGTCAGATCCCAATACTAAGAATGTCCAATGCCATCCAGTTTGTGTACATTTATTATCATTCAACACACATGTTTGGGACAGTTCCGACTATATGAGAAAGAAGCTTAGATCATGCCTTGACACTTACTGATTTTAAAATTACATCAGGATTTTCACTGTCCTGGTAAGCAAAATAATAGTCCTATTACAGCCTCAGGGTAAGCATGGTTCTTGCTCTTGCTTGACAGTGGGAGGGTCAGGTTAATTTGACTGGATGGAAGGGCTAACAGTGGGGGACCATTGCCTCTCCCAGTATGGAGCTACGTCAGTGGGGCTGTGTTCCAGAACTGTATTTTCATAGTGGCCGGGAGGGGTAGGGGATCTTCTCAGGGGATTTTCTTGGAGACTCCCACTAATCCAAGCAAATCATAATGAGGGTGAGGATTCAGGCAGTGGCACTGGGATAGGAGTCGGGGAGAGACCATGGGCAGATTGCATGGCATTATTGAATAAGACAGCATGTCAGATGTGGGCAGGGGAGTTGTGGAGAGTAGAGAATCACTGTAAGCCAGGTGACTCCTGGTTAGATTAAAAAGATGAGAATCAGCTCTCTGTGGCTGTGATGTAAGCACAAAGAGGTCCACAAAAAGAGGGCATCACCCCTGCAATGCCTGAAGGACTATTTTCATGTCTAAAATTATCCTGGTACTGATTACTGCTCACAAAACTGGCATCATGACAGTGGCTAACTAGACCACTCATGGCATGCCTGCCTAGGACAGCT
>NW_007769473.1:0-6064 GCF_000696425.1 Galeopterus variegatus | reverse complement strand
AAAAAAAAAAAAAAAAAAAAAAAATTACAGGGCTTCAACGAGAAGCAATTCAGTTTGACTGGAATACAAGGCATATGCAGTGGAGTTTTGGGAAGTAAGAGGGGTGGAGAATATAGATCATGGGAGTCTTTAAATACCAAACCAAGGAGTATGAATTCTACTCAGTAGGCAGTAAGGAGCCTATTAAATAAAATTTGAGTAAAATTGGGGGCTCTGCAGGAAGGACAACTTTTATTTCGCTTACACACATCTCCATATGAACTCAACTGGGGCTCTTTAGAACTGCCTGACTTGTGAATCCAGATTGAAGGTTGTGAGTACAGAGTCCTCCAGTCCTCATTATTACCTTCCTGACCCCACTATGTGTCTGAAAGAAAGGCCAAGACAAAGAACTGTTAGATAGACGGCAAACGAGTGGAACTAGGATTTGTGTTTTCTGACTGTCAGCTCAGTTGGTTCATTTTACAAACATTTTTGAGCACCTTTTTTAGGTACAGTAGATATAGCCATTAATGAACACAGTTTTAGGGAAAATGGTTCATTCTTGAGCTTAATCTACTGTTATCTTATTGTCTCAATATTTAAATTCTTGGATCTGACCCCTTTACAGGGCTCTTTGTAAAGCACCCGGAAAAATTTTTTAAAAAAGGAAAAAACAAACAAACAGCAAAAGAAAAGAAAAACAAACAAACAAACAAAAAAAGCACCCAGGTCTGAGCTGTTATTATCTCTCAAAGACTCTTAATTGGGCTTGTGGCTTTTATTCTTGAGACTCTCTACACCACACAGCAGCCAGACTAATGTCATGAAAACAGAAGGCAGATCTGACCACTCACCTTTATAAAACCCTCCAATGGCTCCCATTATACTTAGAGCCAAACACCTCTCCACACCCCAGAAGGCTCTGCATGATTTTGCCCCAGTGAAGACCTCTGATCTCACTATCTGCCTTTCTCTCCCAGGCTCACTATGCTCCATCCTCACCAGCTGCTTGCTGTTCCTTGAGCACTCATAGTGTATTCCTGCCCCAGGACCTTTGCTCTTGCTGTTTCATCTGCTGGGATGTTCTCCCAGATTCCAACGTGGCTGTACCTTCCCCTCACCCAATGCCATTCAGATCTCTATTCAAATGTCAACTCTTCAGAGAGCCATCCTCTGACTAGCTGTGTAGCATTCTTTAAGGCTAGAAATTACACTTTTGTTGTCCATTTGTTTATTGTGTGTATTGCTCATGGATATGTAAGATCTGTGAAGGGAGGACTCCGCCTGCTTGTTCATTGTGGCATTCCCCGCACCTAGAACAGGCCTGGCCCAGTAACCCACAATAAATATTATTGAATGAATGATGATTATTATTGGGGCTTCTTTTACAACTTAGAAAGTTGCTTCATTCAAAAAATTTAACACCTATTTATGTATGTTTTCCTTATTTATCACACCTCCAAATTTGCCCCTCTTGACTTTTGTAACTCTTGAGTAAATGACATCCATTTTAGGCATATGAATGGCAGCCTGCAAGTAGTAGAGTTCATTTTCTGATTTTAATTATTTTGGCTGCTGTGAATAGTTTTTCTCTGGTTGTTAGTAATTAAAACAAACAAGCAGAAAGACTCATATTATTCTATCTCATTGCCAAATTGGATATTGCTCAACTCAAAATTAAATGTACACACACCCGTAAAACTAGCCAAACTGGCTATTACAATTACATAAAGTTCCTTGTGTTCATTAGCAGTGTTGCCTTTCATGGGTTTATCCTGTTTGGCTTATACATCAAAGTAACAGTCATAAAGACTTCTACAAAAATTTGGAGCATGTAGATGTGGAAACATTTTTAAGATTTTTTTTTTGTTTCCAGCTAAATTGCAACAAAAGCATAACCTTGTTTTCGAGATACAAAACTTAAGGCACAGAATAAAAAATTTAGTATTTTATCAAAACTTGGTACTCTAAGCCTATTGTCAGCGCCACCTAAAAATGGCAGATATAATTCAATTTTGTATTCTACATCTTGGGAATTGGTATCAGAATACCAGCCCTGATCTCTTTAGTGAATGATCTATTTTCTAACATTATTAACAATTCTGAGGGGAATTGTTAGCCACTAATATGAAGGGACTTCAAAAAGTTTATGGAAAAATAGAATTAAAAGTTAATATAACTCTTTCCCTGAACTTTATGAAGTTCCTTAGGATCAGATTTTTAGAAGTTGCCGAGGTTTAATGGCACTGTGATATGTTCATTTGTGATGGGAGGGTGGGAGGGTCGAGAATCTGCTGCTGCGATTTTTAGTGGTTTTATCTGAACCAGGAGAATGATCTTCTTTGGATTTCCACAACCTTCCATTTTCTTAAGGGCAGGATCTATACATGAGAAAAACAAAACAATAACAGATAGTTCAAGAGAATTAAGCATAAGAATGAGTGGTAAAGCCTCATCAAGAAATCCATGTAGATTAAGTTCACAGAGGTTTGATGAGTGTGTTGTATAGGAGATATTTAGCTTCAACTCATTGATCCAAAGGCATGGCTCTCTATCTTTTTGAATACAAGGAATTCCAAAAAATTGGGGCAGATGGTCAGATTGAGATTATTGTCATATGATTATTTGTTTACATGTCTGTCTCTAAGAGTGGACTGTGAGCTCCTTGAAGGCAGGACCTTACTCATCTTTCCCATTGTGTGGCATGGCACCTGGTGTAGCTCAGTACAATGATGCTTGTGATGGTGCTGGTCAAGGCCAGCATCACTCAGCTCACCATATAACTGCTTTGCATGCATTACCTTACTTAATTCTCCCAACAACTTGGGCAGAAGGTAGCAATACATCCTGTGTACATTGTACAAGGACGCTGAGGTTTAGAGATGTTCATGAACTTGCCCACGGTCACGCAGCTCATGAAGTGTTGTCCTCCTAAGTCCATGTTAATTACATGTAGGTGATCCAGAACTCGCTTTTCCACCTGGTTCCCATGACTCTGTAAAGAGTTAAAAATATGACAGAACTAGACAGTGGTGATGTCCGAGAACTAAACAAAGTTTTGCCAACCAGTAAGAAAGGAGAAACTTTCAGTGTGGGTAACGAAAATGAGGGATTATCTGTGTTGCTGATTAGCTTCAAATGTGAGGACGGCGGTAGATTAAGAGGAAGGAGAGAGAGACAAGAAAGTGCTGCAGAAGGGGAACCTAAGCGAAGAGAAAAGTAGCACTTTTCATTTTATTTTTTCGAGAGTAGGTCATTTTTCATTCCCAGAAGCTTCCAAAGCGATGCCTTTAACCTGTATCTTGTTTGGATGCCTGCTCGAATGCACAGAGCAGAATAAAGCAGCAAATGGAAAGGTTTAAGCACGCCTCTGCACACCGAGCTGCTCCCTCTGTTCCCTCCCCCAGTGCTGTGTGCTTTGGAAGCAAAGGGGTGGAAAGTTTTCCACTTTGGCTTCCTTCACTTTTGCTCGTGGGTGTGAGTGTGTGTGCCTGGCTCTACCACGAGGAGTTTAGGTTACTTTACCTGTGTGGAGTCTCAACAGGGTAAGACATGTGCCTGTGGTTGCAGGCCTGTCCCAGGAAAACTTGTCATACTGGATATGGAAATCTTTACAGCAAAGTGGGAGGCTAGGTTGTCTTATTTTCATGCCGATACTTGGGTTGCTTTCCTCCTGCTGAGCTAGAGTGTGACATCATCGGTGGAGAGAGTGGGACCCAAAGGAAACCATTTGCATGTATCACTCACCTGGCAATTCTGGAAACATGAGCCAAGAACACCATTTTCAGAGACAAAGGCATTAAAATGGAATGTCCCTATCATAAAACAAAGGAAAAGAAATCACAGGTTTTTCCAGCCCTTACTATCTTCCTAGCACTGGGTCTCACAATCTGAATGGCTCTCAAGCTTTTCAAGCAGATTCTTTTCAGGTTTTCTTCTTTAGTTCTTGATTCTCTATCTGGATTGTCCTCTGGCTTCTATTTGACCAGTGGTTTTTGATAAACTGACTTAAGCCTCAGTAACGGAGTGCTGCAGGTCAGCTATGGGAAAAGGTTACTCACTGTCCTAAAGCCAACATCAGCATGGGAGGTGTTTTTCCCCCTAACATGATTACATAAGAATTAATGATGGGTAAACATCAGTGTTAAGAGATTTAATTTGAATAAACATTATAAAGTTTGTCTGCTTAATCGGAATTTACCTGATCCTTTCTGTTTTTCCTTTCTTTTCTTTGTGCTGCAAATTTTCCAAGAATAGATACCGGTGTGTTATTCTGCCTACTTCCTTGTATGGGGCAGATAGGAACATTGTGAGACTCAGCATTCTTGTGATACCTCTGATAACTTCCACTTGAGGGGAAACAAAAGAGGACACGTGCATGCAAGTGCGAAACCAAGCTAGATCCGCAGAGCTGACTTAACGCCCTCCCTCCTCCCCCCATGAAGCTTCTGGTGAGAAGCAGCAGCTCTTTGGAGGAGTTAGGTATTTCTCCATCTTGAGTTGCTCTTTTCTAGCATGGAGCAGTGGGCCTGTGCCAGCTCTTTGCTTTTGAGTGCTCCTACCCAGAGGACAGACAGCCTTAATTGCCATCCCCTCCTCCCAACTCTCAGGCCTTTCCGAATCCACTTTTGATTTCCTGACATATACAACAGACCAAAGATAATCCATATCTAATACATATCTAATTTATATGTATCTTTCTCAAAGAGGATGATTAGCAAAGAAATAGTCACTGTTTCCAGTCTCCCAATGTGATTTTTTGTTTTTATGACAATGTAATTACTCACGTCTCCTCACGTTTGCTGGTGGGCAGTCTACGGTCCTGCCCTTTGCTCCTGTATCTTACGCTTCTGTGTCTATAAAAAAGGCACATTAGGCCAAACGGTAAGCACCCAGAGCAAATGGGCTAGGAAAAAAGGAAATGGTTTTGTGGAGGTTCTTATGTTTTGTTTGATTACTGGAGTGAATTCTTCTTGGAGAGTATGTTTCCTGTTGGGACAATTAGAAGAACAGTTACATTCATTTTATAGTTTCTGCTTGTTGGGTACTTATTTTACTCAAAAAAAGAAAGAAAATTCCATGCTCCAGGAGTCCATCTGTTGTTACATTTCATGAGAACTAAATGCACTGGAAAATACGGCTAAACACACTTTGTTCACATTTTCTCCACCTTTGGACTGATACCAGCCATAAAACTCCATCTTGTATAGACAATCTGTTAAAATAAGTTACTAAGAAACCCAAACAGGTGTAAAGGTCGCTCCCAGTGTGAGTGGGCTTTCTTTTTGCTGTGGTTATAGCCAAACCAAAACTCACTCCGAGATGGTGTTTTATAGTCAATATTTTAAACTGTAAACCACATTATACGGCTGTAGAACCGCACCCAGCAGAGTCAATTTTCCTGTTTCGGAACTGTTGTGCTATGCAGCCCATAATTCATGTTCGTTCGTCATGTTCTCACTTTGTTCAGAGCCTCAGAGTTTATGAGCAGGTTGCTCTACTGCATTTTAAACATGTCATCTCTCTCAAGGTGTATTTTAAGAAATATATGGGCAATGAAAAGGAAGCCAAATGTGTCCTTAGTATGAGAGACAGAGGATGTTGTTAACAAACTGGAAAGAACTCTATTTCTACAGCGCCTGAGGGAAATTGATCAAATTATAGGAAGGACATATAGGTGTGAGGGCAAAGGCAAGTGCATTTAAAGGGAAGAGGCTAGTTTCTATCATTTTCTGAGCACCTGTTATTTGCCAGGTATTCTGTGGAGCATGTAACATACATTATCTCATTTAATCTTTGATGAGTCTTTATGAGGTATCAAGAAAATGGCTTAAGAAAGGGGAATGACTCGTTCAAGTTCATACAGCGAGGAATTATCTGATGTAGAATTCCAGCCTCACTTAAGTCAACACAGCTTGCCTCCCAAGGCCACCCTCCCTGTCTTGGTCTCCTATGTTCCTGCTCCTGTGAATTTTAGTCTTGCCAAGGGCAGAAGAATAGAAGTATCTTTTTAGATTTGGTCTCACTTTTCAATGATAAGATAATGAGGGGCTGATAATAATGCTGAAAATGTACATGTTCT
>NW_007769472.1:5829-6064 GCF_000696425.1 Galeopterus variegatus | reverse complement strand
ATTTTGTTTTGTCTAACATAGTGTTTTTTGAACACTTGAACATTGTTTCTAAAATGTTCACCACATACTGCCCTTCACGATTTTTACCACATGTTTGTTACATCTGTGCAATTATTTAATGCTCACTCGAGGTCAGTTTACTTTTTTCTTCAGATTTTTTTAAATGGAAAAAAATTTTTTTTTTTTTTTTTTAAAAGATGACCAGTAAGGGGATCTTAACCCTTGACCTGGTGTT
>NW_007769472.1:0-1618 GCF_000696425.1 Galeopterus variegatus | reverse complement strand
AACAAGCTCTGGGAAGTTTTATTAAAGAAAAACTTTGCATGGTTTACCTTTTTTTTTTTTTCCCCCTGCAGCTGGCCAGTACAGGTGGTTTACTTTTTACCAGTCTGTTCTGGCATGCTTCTAATAATGTCAGAATCACCTGGATCAATGATTCTGCACTCTGGAGTATTTTCCACATTCTGTGCCCAATTGAATATTATTGCCACAGTAGCGATGGACGCCAGTTTTGGCCAACATGGTGTAGTACTCTATTTGAGATTTTCTCAAAGCTGGGTAGTTGTTGGCAAGGATGACTAATTTTACTTTGCCTTGTCAGACCATCTTGAGAGTCTCCTTGTAGCCCAGCACATGCTTTCTGCTTTTCATAATGAGCTGGACACTAGTTGATTAACTCCAGCAACTTTTTTGTCCATGATCCTCCTGCCTTAAGTGTAAGATGGCCCCCAGCCAAGAGCAGCAGATGTCTAGGGAGTGAGAAGGAAAGCTCTTTTTTCTTTACTGGGTTTGGATATTTTGCTATTGCTCATTTTTATGTGAAATTAGTTTTCCTAAACTTTTAGGAGAAGGCATGGTTCACAGTAGCTTTTCCAACCATACAGAGCTCTCACAGTTTTTGTGAAGCGTTTAAGAACATGGCAGCTTGCGTTCTGAAATCGCAGGCTCTGTTCTCCACTCCTATTTTTATCTGGACCTTGTCTTTCCTTCATCACTGTTGTCCCATTCTCCTCTTTGTGGGGCTTACCTCTGAATAGGAGCTCTGTTGGGTGATTTTCAGGGGCTTGTGTGAGCAAGACTGCTTCTCCCCTTTCAGGTCTCACTGCGGGTCCCTTCTACTCTCTCACTATTAGAGTGGGCAAAACCCATCTCAGTTTCAGCTTCTGTTCTGAAATTGGTCTGCCATGATTTCCAGTGAAACACCTGTTGGCTGTTTTGTGATTCTCCTATTCCTAAGCCCTAGAGGCGTACCATGACTTCTGTCTCTTTTTTCTTGCACAGATCCTGATAATGTACAGGTAATGTGACTATCAGTTTTTCCTTACCTACTTACTGTTTGGGGTTTGAGGGACTACCTTGTCATCTAGTTTTGTTGTGAATGTTGTCCATTGGTTTTTGGTTTGCTGTCTAGTTGTGCTGTCTGACATAGGGTTTTGGAGAGGTGAAAAACTGTAGTACCCCTGCCATCCTTTCAGAATTTCGCTTTTTAGGAAAACTTTAAATCCCTGTTGAGTCAGTTTCCTTATTTATAAAATGGGGATAATAATAGTACCTCAAATATGGGCAGCTAATACACAGGAACTCAGTGCTGTGTTTGGTAGACAGAGTAAGTGCTCAATAAATAATAGTTATTACACTGTTGATATGCATATTTTGATCTCTGTTTTTCTCCCTGCAGTTTCAGGTTCCTTGTGTTCAGATATTTTGACGTATCAGTAGGAAAATAATAGTTAGGTTATGTAAAAGAAGTTACCAACAGCTATGACCTGCATTGTTTCTAAACAAAATCTTAAGCACTTGAGGCTGTTAGATCATTCTTCTGTGGGTTTCTTAAGGGAGGGAATTTTGTTTTGTCTAACATAGTGTTTTTTGAACACTTGAACATTGTTTCTAAAATGTTCAC
>NW_007769471.1:5563-6064 GCF_000696425.1 Galeopterus variegatus | reverse complement strand
GAAGCTTGGATGTGGCAAATCTGTTAAATATAATTTTAAAAGTAACGAAGTTGGTTTTTGATGTAGCAGCAACTTCTGCACTGCTTTTTAAAAAAATATTTCTCTAAAACATTACCACTGTTATTGCAAGGGAAAATCTGAGAACTGGGCCACACGAAGCACATTTGGACTTGAAGAGTCCTATTTGTAACAATCACTTCACTTTACATAGCATTGGAGATGTATGACAATTCTCAAGTAAAACACAGCTGAACTTCCACACACCTCTCTTGCAGTGTTGCCTCCAGTACATTCTAGCACAGAGAATGTTCCCTGGGACAGTATAGATGGGGCACATGGGGAGTTGAATGTGAATTACAATCATTTCTTTTGTTTTGTTTTTTTTTTTTTTTCCTGATGGCTGGCTAGTATGGGATCTGAATTATTGACCCCAGTGTTACTAGCACCACACTCTACTGATTGAGCAAACCAGCCAGCCCCCTTGTTTATTTTTTTGTTCAT
>NW_007769471.1:0-326 GCF_000696425.1 Galeopterus variegatus | reverse complement strand
CTTAGGGAAGTTAAGTAAACTGCCAAAGGTCACACAGCTAATAAATTGAGGACCTCTGATTGGAACACATGTCTTTCTGATTCCAAAATTGGTTTTCTCAGCCATTGAACTGTCCTATCCCCTTCTTTTCTTGGCTTTCATCACACTTTATTTCACATTCCTTCCATCTATATAGTTTATAATAACAAAAAAATTATCAAGACAAGATGAAAGTCACGCACTTCCTCCTTGAGATACACATCTGTGTATGGCCAACTGAGAAAGAGAAGCTTGGATGTGGCAAATCTGTTAAATATAATTTTAAAAGTAACGAAGTTGGTTTTTGA
>NW_007769470.1:5672-6064 GCF_000696425.1 Galeopterus variegatus | reverse complement strand
TTTGTTGAGCAAGGTCATCCAGACATATATGAATATGGAACATCATTTACTTTCTTATCCTCTCTTTTTTTAAAAGATGTTTAACTTCATTTCAGAAAAATTTTCCCTATTTGCTTTATCATTTGCTTGTATGGTGTCTTTCTCTCTCATGGACAAACAGATGAATACATAGATAGATAGATAGATAAACAGAGGTACAGATAGATAGATATAGATATCTGACTATATCTATATAGTCAGGATTATTTCCTGAATCCTATCTCTGCTCCAGTCTCAATTCCGAATTCCCAGTCTAATTGGTGTCATCTGAATCAGTGTCCTTCCACTGTGGCCAGAGCATCGAATTCAAATTATACCAAATGTCTATTTGGAGATTTCCCCTGGGGGTAGGG
>NW_007769470.1:0-947 GCF_000696425.1 Galeopterus variegatus | reverse complement strand
GAGTAAAAGTTAACCGGGCCAGTGCAGGAAATCAGGAAAGGGCTCCAGGCCCTCCCCTTCAGATTGGAAGAGATTTCTTGGAGCCCGGTAGGGAGTTATAGGAATGTTTTTGATGATTTTGGCAGAGTATAAATTGGGTAAACTGTAGCAAGGGAAGCCCAAATACAACTACATTTCTCCTATCCTTCAAGTAAGTCACAATGCCAAATATAAATCAGTGGATCTCTCTCTCTGATAATCAAGAAAAAAAGAGTTTATTGATTTTTAAAGCCTAAGCTTTAAAAATAGCAAAGTAAGTAAGCTAAAAAAATATAGCACTGCCATTCTCAGTAGTGGCATGCAAATGTCTAGTTCTTGGTAATTGAGTCAGGTGATGGAAACATTAACTTCTATGAGCACACAGACATCAATATGACTCTGAAACAGGGTGGGCACCTGTCCCCATAATAACACTGAGGAGGCTTTCTCCAGTGAAGGTGTCTCTTTTGGCCTGGAGCTCAGTGAATTGTCCTAGTGTGAGAAAAGTCCACTCACTGTCCCTGGCCCTAGTCTCAAGGGTATGACTTATCTCTCAGGGAAACTCCAGGTGGGTGATTTCTATTTTCTCTCTACACTGGAAATGTTGCTTTAGAAGAGTCCTTCTCAAAGTGTGCTCTGCAGACAAAAGGCATCAGTATCATCTAGGAACTTGTTAAAAATGCACATTGTGTCACCCCTAACCTACTGACTGAGGAACTCTGGTTTGGGATCCAGCAATCTGTGCTTTAGCAAGCCCTTCAGGTTCCTCAGGTCCCGCAGTCCCTTAGGAAATGTCTAAGGAAGTGCTCCTTGAAACACATTTCCAAGAGAGATTCTATAGGTGATAGTGGGGACCAGAGCTTCCTCATAGGATCTTAGAGAACACCACGTTCTGCACCTCCTTCCAGAAGACTCATGATGCATATTGC
>NW_007769469.1:5342-6064 GCF_000696425.1 Galeopterus variegatus | reverse complement strand
TGAAAAATGCAAAGGTATGCTGTATTTGCTCTAATTTAAAGGGTAGAGAAGTTTGTTGACTTAAAGCCTCTGGCAACCTCACATGGAATTCCACAGTGTCTTCTAGAACCATTCTCTGCATAGGGTAAAACTACTGTTTACAGACATAAATACAAAGCAACCACATTATGCTGATAAGTATTGAGCCATAACTTCTATGAGCTTTAATGCAACTACTTTTTTTATCTTGCTTTGTCTCTCCTTGTTTACTATTAGTTTCACGAGTCTGATTTTTTAACTTTACTCTTTGATGCTTACTTACACTTTTAAGGAAAGGAGTTTTATGGTGACATAAAATTAGACATGGAGATTACTTCATTTTTAACTAGTTTTTAAAATAAGTCTCATGGTGAACATTTTTAGTGAGAAACAACAAACAGTTTGAAAATGGAAAAAAAAAAGAGAGAGAAATCATTATTTCTTGGTGTGTTTACTATGGTCATAGTAACTAGGGGAACTGTAAGAGAAGAAAAAACATTTATGAACACAAGAAAGTAGGAATATCCAATGTTTGTCACATGCAGAAAGAGAAACGCAAGGCTTAAGGTCTCACATTCATTCAGGTTTATAATATTTAAGCAAAGAACATTCGCCCTCTGCTGGATTATTTTGGAAAGAATAGAAGGAATTTTTAAAAAGAATTAAGGGAGAGTGGAAGAATAGAGGGGCAAAGAGACAGAAGG
>NW_007769469.1:0-436 GCF_000696425.1 Galeopterus variegatus | reverse complement strand
GGAGGATAGAGATACCTTTTCTGGCAGCGTGAAGTTCTGCCAGAGGAAGCAAGACTGGTACGTTCGTCCCTTTGTTAGATTTTTTGCTACACGCAGAAAAGAGTAACACTGTTCCCTAATAGATAAAAGTATTAGGATAAAGAATTCTGCACCCATAAAACACTGGAGAAACCATTTATCCCATGAGACTTTAATCTAGAAATTGCATATAACTTGTGTGTTGTGGGTGTTTGTATGCACACACACATTATAGCTTGCTTGAAAAGCAGGCTTGGTAAACCCAGGTTAATTTCTATGTTAGAAACTCTTCACTGAAAGTTAAGAATTCTACTCAGTCTCTATTGTTATGGAATGCTCTATTGGTTTGTTCTCTTGCGTTTCTTGTGATTTTACTGTGCTGGGAGAAATTTCTACCTTCTCTCAGACTTGTCTTTAG
>NW_007769468.1:0-6064 GCF_000696425.1 Galeopterus variegatus | reverse complement strand
GAACAGAACCACGTCTCGTTCCATCCGTGGGCTGTCTCTGTCCACACAGAACGGAACCACGTCTCATTCCATCCCTGTCCACACAGAATAGAACCACGTCTCGTTCCATCCGTGGGCTGTCTCTGTCCACACAGAATGAAACCACGTCTCGTTCCATCTGTGGGCTGTCTCTGTCCACACAGAATAGAACCACGTCTCGTTCCATCCGTGGGCTGTCTCTGTCCACACAGAACGGAACCACGCCTCGTTCCATCCGTGGGCTGTCTCTGTCCACACAGAACAGAACCACGTCTCGTTCCATCCGTGGGCTGTCTCTGTCCACACAGAACAGAACCACGTCTCGTTCCATCCGTGGGCTGTCTCTGTCCACACAGAACAGAACCACGTCTCGTTCCATCCGTGGGCTGTCTCTGTCCACACAGAACAGAACCACGTCTCGTTCCATCCGTGGGCTGTCTCTGTCCACACAGAATGAAACCACGTCTCGTTCCATCTGTGGGCTGTCTCTGTCCACACAGAATAGAACCACGTCTCGTTCCATCCGTGGGCTGTCTCTGTCCACACAGAATGAAACCACGTCTCGTTCCATCTGTGGGCTGTCTCTGTCCACACAGAATAGAACCACGTCTCGTTCCATCCGTGGGCTGTCTCTGTCCACACAGAATGAAACCACGTCTCGTTCCATCTGTGGGCTGTCTCTGTCCACACAGAATAGAACCACGTCTCGTTCCATCCGTGGGCTGTCTCTGTCCACACAGAATGAAACCACGTCTCGTTCCATCTGTGGGCTGTCTCTGTCCACACAGAATAGAACCACGTCTCGTTCCATCCGTGGGCTGTCTCTGTCCACACAGAACGGAACCACGCCTCGTTCCATCCGTGGGCTGTCTCTGTCCACACAGAACAGAACCACGTCTCGTTCCATCCGTGGGCTGTCTCTGTCCACACAGAACAGAACCACGTCTCGTTCCATCCGTGGGCTGTCTCTGTCCACACAGAACAGAACCACGTCTCGTTCCATCCGTGGGCTGTCTCTGTCCACACAGAACAGAACCACGTCTCGTTCCATCCGTGGGCTGTCTCTGTCCACACAGAATGAAACCACGTCTCGTTCCATCTGTGGGCTGTCTCTGTCCACACAGAATAGAACCACGTCTCGTTCCATCCGTGGGCTGTCTCTGTCCACACAGAATGAAACCACGTCTCGTTCCATCTGTGGGCTGTCTCTGTCCACACAGAATAGAACCACGTCTCGTTCCATCCGTGGGCTGTCTCTGTCCACACAGAATGAAACCACGTCTCGTTCCATCTGTGGGCTGTCTCTGTCCACACAGAATAGAACCACGTCTCGTTCCATCCGTGGGCTGTCTCTGTCCACACAGAATGAAACCACGTCTCGTTCCATCTGTGGGCTGTCTCTGTCCACACAGAATAGAACCACGTCTCGTTCCATCCGTGGGCTGTCTCTGTCCACACAGAACGGAACCACGCCTCGTTCCATCCGTGGGCTGTCTCTGTCCACACAGAACAGAACCACGTCTCGTTCCATCCGTGGGCTGTCTCTGTCCACACAGAACAGAACCACGTCTCGTTCCATCCGTGGGCTGTCTCTGTCCACACAGAACAGAACCACGTCTCGTTCCATCCGTGGGCTGTCTCTGTCCACACAGAACAGAACCACGTCTCGTTCCATCCGTGGGCTGTCTCTGTCCACACAGAATGAAACCACGTCTCGTTCCATCTGTGGGCTGTCTCTGTCCACACAGAATAGAACCACGTCTCGTTCCATCCGTGGGCTGTCTCTGTCCACACAGAATGAAACCACGTCTCGTTCCATCTGTGGGCTGTCTCTGTCCACACAGAATAGAACCACGTCTCGTTCCATCCGTGGGCTGTCTCTGTCCACACAGAATGAAACCACGTCTCGTTCCATCTGTGGGCTGTCTCTGTCCACACAGAATAGAACCACGTCTCGTTCCATCCGTGGGCTGTCTCTGTCCACACAGAATGAAACCACGTCTCGTTCCATCTGTGGGCTGTCTCTGTCCACACAGAATAGAACCACGTCTCGTTCCATCCGTGGGCTGTCTCTGTCCACACAGAACGGAACCACGCCTCGTTCCATCCGTGGGCTGTCTCTGTCCACACAGAACAGAACCACGTCTCGTTCCATCCGTGGGCTGTCTCTGTCCACACAGAACAGAACCACGTCTCGTTCCATCCGTGGGCTGTCTCTGTCCACACAGAACAGAACCACGTCTCGTTCCATCCGTGGGCTGTCTCTGTCCACACAGAACAGAACCACGTCTCGTTCCATCCGTGGGCTGTCTCTGTCCACACAGAATGAAACCACGTCTCGTTCCATCTGTGGGCTGTCTCTGTCCACACAGAATAGAACCACGTCTCGTTCCATCCGTGGGCTGTCTCTGTCCACACAGAATGAAACCACGTCTCGTTCCATCTGTGGGCTGTCTCTGTCCACACAGAATAGAACCACGTCTCGTTCCATCCGTGGGCTGTCTCTGTCCACACAGAATGAAACCACGTCTCGTTCCATCTGTGGGCTGTCTCTGTCCACACAGAATAGAACCACGTCTCGTTCCATCCGTGGGCTGTCTCTGTCCACACAGAATGAAACCACGTCTCGTTCCATCTGTGGGCTGTCTCTGTCCACACAGAATAGAACCACGTCTCGTTCCATCCGTGGGCTGTCTCTGTCCACACAGAACGGAACCACGCCTCGTTCCATCCGTGGGCTGTCTCTGTCCACACAGAACAGAACCACGTCTCGTTCCATCCGTGGGCTGTCTCTGTCCACACAGAACAGAACCACGTCTCGTTCCATCCGTGGGCTGTCTCTGTCCACACAGAACAGAACCACGTCTCGTTCCATCCGTGGGCTGTCTCTGTCCACACAGAACAGAACCACGTCTCGTTCCATCCGTGGGCTGTCTCTGTCCACACAGAATGAAACCACGTCTCGTTCCATCTGTGGGCTGTCTCTGTCCACACAGAATAGAACCACGTCTCGTTCCATCCGTGGGCTGTCTCTGTCCACACAGAATGAAACCACGTCTCGTTCCATCTGTGGGCTGTCTCTGTCCACACAGAATAGAACCACGTCTCGTTCCATCCGTGGGCTGTCTCTGTCCACACAGAATGAAACCACGTCTCGTTCCATCTGTGGGCTGTCTCTGTCCACACAGAATAGAACCACGTCTCGTTCCATCCGTGGGCTGTCTCTGTCCACACAGAATGAAACCACGTCTCGTTCCATCTGTGGGCTGTCTCTGTCCACACAGAATAGAACCACGTCTCGTTCCATCCGTGGGCTGTCTCTGTCCACACAGAACGGAACCACGCCTCGTTCCATCCGTGGGCTGTCTCTGTCCACACAGAACAGAACCACGTCTCGTTCCATCCGTGGGCTGTCTCTGTCCACACAGAACAGAACCACGTCTCGTTCCATCCGTGGGCTGTCTCTGTCCACACAGAACAGAACCACGTCTCGTTCCATCCGTGGGCTGTCTCTGTCCACACAGAACAGAACCACGTCTCGTTCCATCCGTGGGCTGTCTCTGTCCACACAGAATGAAACCACGTCTCGTTCCATCTGTGGGCTGTCTCTGTCCACACAGAATAGAACCACGTCTCGTTCCATCCGTGGGCTGTCTCTGTCCACACAGAATGAAACCACGTCTCGTTCCATCTGTGGGCTGTCTCTGTCCACACAGAATAGAACCACGTCTCGTTCCATCCGTGGGCTGTCTCTGTCCACACAGAATGAAACCACGTCTCGTTCCATCTGTGGGCTGTCTCTGTCCACACAGAATAGAACCACGTCTCGTTCCATCCGTGGGCTGTCTCTGTCCACACAGAATGAAACCACGTCTCGTTCCATCTGTGGGCTGTCTCTGTCCACACAGAATAGAACCACGTCTCGTTCCATCCGTGGGCTGTCTCTGTCCACACAGAACGGAACCACGCCTCGTTCCATCCGTGGGCTGTCTCTGTCCACACAGAACAGAACCACGTCTCGTTCCATCCGTGGGCTGTCTCTGTCCACACAGAACAGAACCACGTCTCGTTCCATCCGTGGGCTGTCTCTGTCCACACAGAACAGAACCACGTCTCGTTCCATCCGTGGGCTGTCTCTGTCCACACAGAACAGAACCACGTCTCGTTCCATCCGTGGGCTGTCTCTGTCCACACAGAATGAAACCACGTCTCGTTCCATCTGTGGGCTGTCTCTGTCCACACAGAATAGAACCACGTCTCGTTCCATCCGTGGGCTGTCTCTGTCCACACAGAATGAAACCACGTCTCGTTCCATCTGTGGGCTGTCTCTGTCCACACAGAATAGAACCACGTCTCGTTCCATCCGTGGGCTGTCTCTGTCCACACAGAATGAAACCACGTCTCGTTCCATCTGTGGGCTGTCTCTGTCCACACAGAATAGAACCACGTCTCGTTCCATCCGTGGGCTGTCTCTGTCCACACAGAATGAAACCACGTCTCGTTCCATCTGTGGGCTGTCTCTGTCCACACAGAATAGAACCACGTCTCGTTCCATCCGTGGGCTGTCTCTGTCCACACAGAACGGAACCACGCCTCGTTCCATCCGTGGGCTGTCTCTGTCCACACAGAACAGAACCACGTCTCGTTCCATCCGTGGGCTGTCTCTGTCCACACAGAACAGAACCACGTCTCGTTCCATCCGTGGGCTGTCTCTGTCCACACAGAACAGAACCACGTCTCGTTCCATCCGTGGGCTGTCTCTGTCCACACAGAACAGAACCACGTCTCGTTCCATCCGTGGGCTGTCTCTGTCCACACAGAATGAAACCACGTCTCGTTCCATCTGTGGGCTGTCTCTGTCCACACAGAATAGAACCACGTCTCGTTCCATCCGTGGGCTGTCTCTGTCCACACAGAATGAAACCACGTCTCGTTCCATCTGTGGGCTGTCTCTGTCCACACAGAATAGAACCACGTCTCGTTCCATCCGTGGGCTGTCTCTGTCCACACAGAATGAAACCACGTCTCGTTCCATCTGTGGGCTGTCTCTGTCCACACAGAATAGAACCACGTCTCGTTCCATCCGTGGGCTGTCTCTGTCCACACAGAATGAAACCACGTCTCGTTCCATCTGTGGGCTGTCTCTGTCCACACAGAATAGAACCACGTCTCGTTCCATCCGTGGGCTGTCTCTGTCCACACAGAACGGAACCACGCCTCGTTCCATCCGTGGGCTGTCTCTGTCCACACAGAACAGAACCACGTCTCGTTCCATCCGTGGGCTGTCTCTGTCCACACAGAACAGAACCACGTCTCGTTCCATCCGTGGGCTGTCTCTGTCCACACAGAACAGAACCACGTCTCGTTCCATCCGTGGGCTGTCTCTGTCCACACAGAACAGAACCACGTCTCGTTCCATCCGTGGGCTGTCTCTGTCCACACAGAATGAAACCACGTCTCGTTCCATCTGTGGGCTGTCTCTGTCCACACAGAATAGAACCACGTCTCGTTCCATCCGTGGGCTGTCTCTGTCCACACAGAATGAAACCACGTCTCGTTCCATCTGTGGGCTGTCTCTGTCCACACAGAATAGAACCACGTCTCGTTCCATCCGTGGGCTGTCTCTGTCCACACAGAATGAAACCACGTCTCGTTCCATCTGTGGGCTGTCTCTGTCCACACAGAATAGAACCACGTCTCGTTCCATCCGTGGGCTGTCTCTGTCCACACAGAATGAAACCACGTCTCGTTCCATCTGTGGGCTGTCTCTGTCCACACAGAATAGAACCACGTCTCGTTCCATCCGTGGGCTGTCTCTGTCCACACAGAACGGAACCACGCCTCGTTCCATCCGTGGGCTGTCTCTGTCCACACAGAACAGAACCACGTCTCGTTCCATCCGTGGGCTGTCTCTGTCCACACAGTACAGAACCACGCCTCGTTCCATCTGTGGGCTGTCTCTGTCCACACAGAATAGAACCACGTCTCGTTCCATCCGTGGGCTGTCTCTGTCCACACAGAACAGAACCACGTCTCGTTCCATCCG
>NW_007769467.1:5762-6064 GCF_000696425.1 Galeopterus variegatus | reverse complement strand
TTTTTGGACGACAAATACTGGTGTATTCCTAGGACTAGTGGATGGGCGCAGATGTTTTAAATGTAATTGTTCTGCTACAATTTCTGTTAAAGCCTGTAATTTAGTGGACGGAAGTGGCCACTGCTCCACCCAAATTGGTGGTCTGTCTTTCCACTCAATGGGTGGGGGGCAACAGGGCAGTGGCCATTAGGTTTGGGGGTGTCTCCGAACCCGGGGGAGAGGCTCATGAGCCCTCTTTTTGTCAAATATGGGGTCTCCCCTATAACTGGGGTGAGTGCCAAATTGTTGATATTTCTCTTCAT
>NW_007769467.1:0-213 GCF_000696425.1 Galeopterus variegatus | reverse complement strand
CTGTATTATCATTCAACTTTTCTGTGTGTTTGAAAATTTTCATAATAAAAAGTTAGAAAGAAATAAACAAACAAAAAAACCCAAATGCAGTCTTCTTTGCTGCATTAGACATTGCTTGTGGGTCCTTTTGAAGAACATGACTCAAGTACCCGCTATTGCATGATCACAACTGGTATTTGAAATGAAACTTGCTACCTTATGATTACATTTATT
>NW_007769466.1:5706-6064 GCF_000696425.1 Galeopterus variegatus | reverse complement strand
ATACAAATTTTAATAGGTATTATGCAAAATAGTTTTAAAAATTAAATTCATTAGTTAAATGATTAAGAAAGGCTGGCTTACATAAATTTAAAGGGTATTTTTTAACTCACTAAAGGACATTGTGATTTCCAAGAATGAGATATTTGGCCAGGAAGCACTTTTTTCTTCAGACTTCCAGTGGACGTAGACAGTGGCTTTCGGTAAAACTGTTCTATTCTTATTCTAATTATATGGCCACTATATTAGTCCATTTTTGTTGCTTGTAACAAAATACATGGAACTGGGTTATTGTAAGAAAACAAATTTTTTTTTTTTTTTTAAAGATGACCGGTAAGGGGATCTTAACCCTTGACTTGGT
>NW_007769466.1:0-221 GCF_000696425.1 Galeopterus variegatus | reverse complement strand
GGTGGTGTGTGTGTGTCCACCTTTTATTTCTTAACAATCTCGCTAGAGATATTAATATTATGCCTGAATAATTGATTGAAAAGTGAAAAGTTCAAACAACCTGCAAACACAAGATAACTGTTCTGACTAAGGTGCACCAGTTTTACTGGATTGAGCATTATTTTAATGTGTTTAATATGAACCAGAATGAGGAAATCTATGGGCCTAATGTTAAGCCACAG
>NW_007769465.1:5449-6064 GCF_000696425.1 Galeopterus variegatus | reverse complement strand
TTTTGTCAAGTGCTTTTTCTATGTCTAATGTAAAAATCATATAATTTTTGTCCTTTTTTTTATGTGGTGTATCACATTTATTGACTTGTGTATGTTGAACCAACCTTGCATCCCTAGAATAAATCTCACTTGATCATGGTTTATAATTTTTTTTGATGTGTTGCTGTATTCTGACTGATAATGTTTTGTTGAGGATTTTTGCATTTATGTTCATCAGAGATTTTTGTCTATAGTTTTCACTAGGCATCAGGGAAATGTAAGTTAAAACCTCATTGACATATCATCTCACACCAGTTAAACAGGCTATTATCAAAAAGACAGAATAACAAATGCTGGTGAGGATGTGGAGAAAGGGGAACACTCCTTACACTGTTGGTGGGACTGTAAATTAGTGCAGCCATTTTGGAAAAGGGTATGGAAGTTCCTCAAACAACTGCAGATAGAACTGCCATATGATCTAGCAATCCTGCTGCTGGGTGTATAACCAAAGGAATGGAAATGATCATGTTGAAGGGATACCTATACTGTCATGTTTATTGCAGCCCTATTTACAATAGCTAAGAGTTGGAAGCAATGTAAATGTCCATGGACAAACAACTGGATAAGAAAAATGTG
>NW_007769465.1:0-4135 GCF_000696425.1 Galeopterus variegatus | reverse complement strand
TATTGAAGCTGAACTTGATCACCTGGCTAAGGTACTGTCAGTTAGGTTTCTCCTCTGCACTATGGCTCTTTTTCCCTACTTCTTACAGTGTACTCTTTGGAAGCCCATTCAATCCACACTTATGGAGTGCGGAGTTAATGCTCCACCTCCTTGGGGGTGAAATATCTACATACATTATTTGGAATTCATCTGCATAGCAGATTTTTCTTTCTGCCCCCTTTATTTATTTATTTAATAATGTATATCAGTGTGGACTAATGGGCTCAAAAGTATTTATTTTATACTTTGAGTTATAATCCAATACTACTTTATTTTGTTGCTTAGATTGTTCCAGTTTTGGTAACTGAAACCCAATTGGCTCTTTAGTCCCTTTGACACTCCCACATCGCTGACGTTTTCTTTGTTTTTATTTTTCTTTTTGAGTACTTTTTTTTCTTTCTTCCTATAGAACACGATCCAGGCTCACCTTTTCTATTCCCTGATCCAATCCTATAACTAGCCATTTCTTCAAGGAGCCCTTGTTCATTTTATTAGAGAACTTCCTTTTTCCTAATACATATACCTGATTCCAATATTGATACATCTCCCTCTTTTTTACCTTATAAATTTTCCATATGGTTGTTAGAGAGATTTGCATATCTAAGAGATTTGCAGATTTCTTCTTTTAGAAATCTTCCAGTTATTGTTTGCATCCCTTCCAAATTCATTAGCATGAGATTTATGGCCCATTATTTATTCTGGTCTCTCTCCCATATTGCTTGCTTTAACCCCAGATACATCCTTCACCAATATCAACATATTTATACTTTTCCATAACTTACCACCTTAAATCTTCATCATTTTAACAATCACTCTAAATAAATATAACATTTTCTTCATTTAGGTAGAAGTTAATGACTTTTTTCCCTTCAAAATTCAGTTCTAGAGTCAGCTTTTTATGAAAACATGATTTGATAGGAAATCAATACAGCATAAGTTACCAATTTCTCTATTTGTCTATAAATCTGTATACACTATTTTATACGTTTTGCTACATTTATCCTGTTAATAGTATTACAATAAATCTTATTGTTTACATTGTTACAATATCTAGTATGTTGATCTACCAATAGTACATAAAATATTTGCTGCTACTGAACAAAGGAGTAAAAGTAGGAGTCTACTGGAGAAATATCTAAGGCAGGAAAGATCCACAATAAAGAAAAGATGCTTGGATGAAAATAGATCATACTGTATTTTGGTTGAAAATTAAGATATGGACTCATTCTGAATAATTTAAGAAAATAAAAAACAAAAACCATTGACAGTTCCCTAATCATGGACCAACACAAAATCTAGAGAATTGACAAAATTTTCCAAATGAATCCTTCAATGCAACTGTGTACACTAGGTCATAATAAGGAAATAACATGTACATCTTTTTTATGGTGAATTTCTCTCTTTTCAGACATCCTCTAAAGTACCTTCTGCTGAAGTAAATAAAATATTTTGCTTTTAATATGACCCATGGAAGAAAATAGCATCTCTTCTAATTAAGATTACAGAATTAGGTAATCTCACTGAGCTAGGAGGTATAGCAGCTATGCATGTAGCTTGACTGTAGTGGTATAACCAACACTTTCATTTCATCAAGTGACATTAAACTTGGAATGTAAATATATGTGTTTACTGGAAGGAAGATGAAGATAAAATCCCAGTACTGATGTAATACTAAGAAATCAAGAAATCTCTATCTGTATTTTGAATGTCTTTTCAAAAGTTAAGTGTTTGCAGTTGTGATAATTTAATTATGGGTGTTTTGGCTTCCTTACACAAATCATGAATACTCTTCCAGAAAACAAGCCAATTCTAAGGATGTGTGAATTCCCACAAGTACTAGAGTGCAATTAACTCTACTTCTAACCACGCTGTGGCACCTGCAGACAATGAAGAAATCTGTTACAAGAACTATTTTCATAGCATGAATATGCAAGCAACAGAATTAGTGTAATTCATTCAGCTGCAGATTATCTAGGCTCCAGCCACAATACGTTTTATTGCCATGTGTCAGTTCACTGACAGCTTCATAAATCCTGCTCAATAAACATTAAGTGTTTACTTTCATTGTCTAGCAAATAGAGAAGCCTGGGGAAAGTTTCCTAGGATAGAGCAATGTAATTTTGCATTCATACAGCAATTGAAACTATTCTCATCTAAAGCTGGAGATACTATGTGGGTATATATTTTCAACATTTGACAGGTGTTGTTATCTGGGACAAGAAACTTCTAGCTGGATATAAACTGATTTCTCAGAATGAAAAGCAGCATTATTTATTTTTGAATTTTTATCTATTTTTTTTATTATTATTTTTCTCCAAAAATATGAGTTTGAGCTCTGGATAGCAATACAACGTAAATGTTATAACAGATAAAAGAGATAAAAATAGGTAAGTATTAGCATATTTGACTGAAAGATTAGTTGACCCTGGTTCAATTTCAGATCAGAATGTTAAAATTATGTTTCTATGAGGATTGTTACTTTTTTCCCAGTGGATTAATTGAATGAATATTTTAAATACATATATTGAAAATAGGTGTGAGTAATTTCTTTGTTCACAAATACATCAAATGTATCCAGGCTGCTTCATGCATTCCTTCCAAGATGAGGAATGAATCGACACCACCAACTCTAGCTGACACAGCCACACAAACACGGTTCTCTCATGAATTTGCAGTTGGTTTATTGCAGGGCTCAGTCTGCATGTATGGAACACATATGGAGGCCTTTTCTCTTTGTTTTCTTTCAGACTTCAGTTTGCATTTTGCACAATGTTTCTGGGATTTTATTCACCCAGCAAGCAACCCTCTTTGTGAGTATATGCAGAATAATTTGTCTTACTTGATCATTTGACTCTCAGGAAAAGCTGTAAATTGTAAAACTGAATGGGAGTGGGGAAATAAAGACTTCTACTGATCCCCTGGTGCTCCCTCATCAACTACACTGTCTCTCTCCTCGCCCATTTTCCAAAACAAAACTCACCCTTCTGAATCACTGGTTCTTCCACTTTCAGGCAAGGGACAATCACAACTCTCTGACTTAGTAGTAACCATTGTGAGAAAGGGGCTATGGGTGGGAGGAGATGAATTTTTCTCCCTTTCCCATAAGGCATTTACTTGCTCACGCTCAGAGATGATTCTGCCTCCTTCCCCTTGAGTACCACCTGGGACTATAGGATGGAAAGAAAGAACTTTGGGAAGTGGATGTGAGATTTTTAATAGTTCAGCTGAAATTACCCCAATCTGAAAGCCCCGTTGAGAATGCAATTCGACTCTCAGATTCACATTTGCTTAACTGATAATGCCAGGCAATTAGCACAATTAACTTACGTTGTTAGTCTAATAAATTCTAGTAGCCATTTCTTGGAAAAAAAAACCTTGAAAACTCTCACTCTAATCAGTAACTCATGTCAATATAAGTGTGTTAAAGCAGTGAACCTAGGGGGTGCTTTCACAGTAGCAAAATGCTAGTCAAACCTCCAGTTTAAAATTCATA
This sequence comes from Galeopterus variegatus, assembly GCF_000696425.1. NCBI lineage: Eukaryota > Metazoa > Chordata > Mammalia > Dermoptera > Cynocephalidae > Galeopterus > Galeopterus variegatus. The sequence continues at coordinate 603 of NW_007769465.1, read as the reverse complement.
TATATATGAATGTATATATGATTTTCTACATTGACAGATAAAATTGTATATATTTTCATTGTGGAATGACTAAATCTGGCTAATTAGAATATGAATTATCTCCTATAGTTATCACTTCTGTGGTAATTTAATAAGAGTATTTTAACAGCAATTAGGTGTAGTTATAACACTGGGAAGATACCAGAGATAGACAAACCAAAGAAATGTGCTTTATAGGAAATGAGATTTCACAAAACCTCTCTTGGAAAATACTAGTCTTGATGAACTTTGAAGCCCTAAGGGAAGAGTAGATACAAATAAAANATAAATGAAAGCACTCAAGTAGTATTAACAAAAGAACGTGAGATCTACAGAGGAAAAAAAAGAAAAATTTTATTTCTAGAGGGAAAAAAAGGCAGTCTGCTTTTGGGGAAATGCAACGTCCAGGGAAAACCTAAAGTATATGCTCTGAAAATAACATTAAAAAAAAGTTTTGGAAAAAAATATCAAAATTTTTTTTTAAATGTGAATAACAAAAATACCATGGAACAAACTTGGAAACTATTTTTAACAAATGTATTGCACATAAGGGTAATTCTTAGATATAAATCTTATTATGTATCA
>NW_007769464.1:5785-6065 GCF_000696425.1 Galeopterus variegatus | reverse complement strand
TCAAAACTTAACAAGCATTCTTAAGAAGAAAAAAGAACAAGCAGCCAGAAAGCAAAAACAACAGCAGATAACAGAAAGAGACCCACAGCAGATACATATATTGGGATGATCAGATATGAACATCAAAATTACAATGAATAACACTTTCAGAAAAAAATACAACATGCTGATGGTTTTTACCAGAGATCTGAAATACAAACAAAATGTAAAGTCTGGAAATAAAAACGATTATACTAAAATTAATAACCCAATGGATTTATTATCAGCAGATTAGATGCAG
>NW_007769464.1:0-349 GCF_000696425.1 Galeopterus variegatus | reverse complement strand
CATGTGCAGAAATTCCAAAATCCCTGCTCAGCTTCTTTTCATCTCAGCTTGCTGCCACTTACACCTAAGCCAAAGTCTTGAGGGCAAAGGAGGGACCTCAGAAGAGACACAATAAAGGAGTAAGTACAAAACAAAAACAGACCAGCCCTCACAGGGTCTGAAACTGACCTTCTAATCAGTTTACTCCCAGATTGGATGAGAAGCAAAATTAAATCCCCTCTGGAGAAAGAATATTATCCAATGCCTCAAATTATCTGACTTTTAAAATACAAAACAGCTGACACTTTATCAAAACTTAACAAGCATTCTTAAGAAGAAAAAAGAACAAGCAGCCAGAAAGCAAAAACAA
>NW_007769463.1:5850-6065 GCF_000696425.1 Galeopterus variegatus | reverse complement strand
GAGTTTATCAGAAACTGGGGCAAAGATCAACCTTGCTGTGAACCGGGAGGGAATTTGGGTGTATTGTGTCCATGTCCTAGGAATTTCTGAAAGTTGGAACTTAGAAGTTGTAAGCCAGAGAAATTTCTAAGCAGCTAAGCATTCAGGAAGCTGTATGGCTACTTGCAATAGCCTTTCTGAGTTATGGCAACAAAGGCATGACATAATGCAAAAAT
>NW_007769463.1:0-572 GCF_000696425.1 Galeopterus variegatus | reverse complement strand
TTGGCTTGTAGGACCATGCAGTAGTGAATGGATTAAAAATGGTGGTCAGGGACATGGTTCTGAGGGTTTTAAAAGAAGAGGAGAGTCTGTCTTTCTTTCTCTTCTCTCTCTGCCTCCACCATCTTGTAATGTGCGACCTCTGGTTCACTGTTGCCACCACCAGATGGACTTTGGACTTCCTAGCCTCAGAAACTGTAGGCAATAAATTTTGTTTTTCTTTATAAAATATCCAGTTCCATGTATTTTGTTATAAGCAACAAAAACAGAGTAATACAGAAAACTGGTACCAGAAAAGTGGGGTGTTGCTTATAACAAATACTTGAAAATGTGGAAGCAGGTTTGGAATTGGGTGTTAGGCAAAGATTGGAGGAGTTTGGAGAACTCAGAAGAAGACAAAAGAGATGAGGGAAAGTTTAGAATGCCTTAGAGACTAGTTACTTGGTGGTGAGCAGAATGCTGATAGAAATATGGACTGTAAAGACCCTCTCAGGAGATCTCATAGAGAAATAAGGAGTTTATCAGAAACTGGGGCAAAGATCAACCTTGCTGTGAACCGGGAGGGAATTTGGGTG
>NW_007769462.1:5834-6065 GCF_000696425.1 Galeopterus variegatus | reverse complement strand
GCGCTCTAGGCGCCCCCCGGGCTCGCATCCGTCCCCTGTGCAGCGAGCATCCTCCTGCCTTTTCTACTCAGAACAAACTCCTCAGAGTCCTACAATGGGACAGCAAGGAAGGCTGGGCCACAGGACGCCGGGACCCCTGCAGAGGAGTCTGCACTTGTTCATCTTGTCCCCTCTGTCCCCCACCCTCAGTGCCAAACAGTGCGTGTGGCACACAGTAGGTGCTGCGTGAGC
>NW_007769462.1:0-595 GCF_000696425.1 Galeopterus variegatus | reverse complement strand
GCTTGGCTGGAATCCTTTGTCTGCCATCTCCCAGCTGTGTGACCTCGGGGGTTCCCTCAACCTCTCTGGCTTCACATCGCCTACCGGAAGTGAGGACGAGAGCAGCACCTGGCAGAGTAGTTGTGTTTGTTTGTGAGACGGATGCACAGGAGGCTCTGTGCCTGTGTGGTGGAGGTGGCCTCGTGTCGCAGCCACTCCCGGGGGTCTCAGGGCCTCTCCAGGGCTCGGCCTTCCATCCAGAGCTTTAGGTCTGCCTGACCAGCCCCACATCTGCAGCTGGAGGTGGCCCGTCAGCCCCGGCTGGGATATCGCCTGACTCCGTGTCTCCCTCTGCCAGGTTCTGCGACCCCCAGCTCTGCTCTGTGGCTTCTGCCCAATGCCAGCCCCAACCTTCATCATCTTCCCATCTGCTGACATCTGAATGGCACCACCCAGGTTTGGGCCATAGCCTTTGAGTCGTGGGCTCACCTACCCTCGGTCCCTTCCTGGCTCCCCAGCTCTGGCTGCTCTCCAGGCTATGCCCCCTTCCAGGCCCCAGCGCCCGTACCTGGGCTTCTGCCGCCACGTGCGCTCTAGGCGCCCTCCGGGCTCGCAT
>NW_007769461.1:5688-6065 GCF_000696425.1 Galeopterus variegatus | reverse complement strand
AAATTATGATGAGTGAAATAAGCCAGACATGAAAAGAGAAATACTGTATGTCCTCACTCATTAGTAGGAGATAAATAAATAAATAAATAAATAAATAAAAGATACAACAATCACAGTGAGTCATTGGACCTACCAAACCAGAGAATAGAAATCAGAGGTGGGAAAGCAGTAGTGGGAAGGGACCATAAAGGAGGAATTGATAAAGGGCCACAAAAAATGATTATAATGTGTAAGGTTGAATATACTAATTATCCTGATTTGAGCATCACATATTGCACACAGATATTGATGTTCAACACAGATATGTACAATCAACTGTGTTTCAATAAATGAATAAATGATTTGCCAGACGAACTGCCATTTTCAAAGGTAGATGA
>NW_007769461.1:0-739 GCF_000696425.1 Galeopterus variegatus | reverse complement strand
TTAACAGAGCAAAAAGACAACCTACAGAATGGGAGAAAATATTTGCAAACTATGCATCCAAAAAGTATTAATATCTATAACATACAAGGAACTGAAACAACTTAAAAGCAAAACAAAATAAAATAAAAAAATAATCTGCTTAAAAAATGACCAAAGGAGCTGAATTGGCATTTCTCAAAGGAAGATATACAAATGGCCAACAGGTACATGAAAAAATGTTCAACAGCACTCAGCATCAGGAAAATGAAAATCAAAACTACATGAGATATTATCTCACCCCAGTATTATCAGAAAGACAGAGAATAACAAATACTGTTGAGGATTCAGAGAAAGGGGAACTTTGCTACACTGTTAGTGGGACCGTAAATTGGTGCAGTCATTACGGAAAATGGCACGTAGGTTCCTTGAACAACTACAAGTAGAATTAGCATATGATCTGGCAATCTCATTTCTGCATATATACTCAAAAAAAATGGAAATCATCATGTAGAAAGGGCACCTGCATTCCCATATTTACCGCATCTCTATTTACGACAGCCAAGAGTTGGAAGCAACCTAAATATCCATCATTGGATGATTGGACAAGGAAAATGTGCTATATTTACACAGTGGATTACTACTCTGCCATAAAAAAGAATGGAATACTACCATTCACAGCAAGATGGATGAACTTATAGAAAATTATGATGAGTGAAATAAGCCAGACATGAAAAGAGAAATACTGTATGTCCTCACTCAT
>NW_007769460.1:5499-6065 GCF_000696425.1 Galeopterus variegatus | reverse complement strand
CCTCTTCTCCAAAATCTCCACAAATTTCCTTGTGTAACTATTCCATTGTGATCTTTCCTTTCCCTCTCAGGTTATTTTGTCTGACACATCCAGCAATTTTTTTTTTTTTTTTTTTACATTCTGAACTCCCAAACTTAATCCCCAGGATAGAGCTCTTCCTTTAAAGGACTGTTAATCTAGTGGAGAAGTCAATGTATGAACCATTTTTTTTTCCATTCAATTTTTATTTTGTCAATATACAATGTATATGATTATTATGGCCCATCACGGAGGTGTCGGTAATGTATGAACCATTTAATGAAGGTTGCAAGGCAGAATGTAATATCTCACGACAGTTTGCACTAAAATCTGAATTACATGTGCCTAGAAAAGCTGGGGTTCAAAGCTGCAGCGATCAGGAAGACAGACACTGTGCAAAGTTTGAGGTGCTTAGAAAATGCTCTTTAATTGGGCAGCAACAAATGCAATCGGGAGCAGGTGAGACATACCACAGGTTTGGAGGAGGTAGTGCAGTGGGAGTACTGAGGGATGCAGAGGGACAGGTGAGATGGGACATACTAGGAGGA
>NW_007769460.1:0-727 GCF_000696425.1 Galeopterus variegatus | reverse complement strand
GAGTGTGGTGAATTGCAGAGGTTCACTGTGGGCAGATCCCATTCTTTTGCAACCATGTACTTAGATAATTTTCACTTTTTTTTTTCCACATAGCCTATAAGGAAACTGTGGCTTGGAGAGCTAGTTAGGTAACATCCATGAGACTTCCTTCCTGGGCGAGGACAGAGGGGTGTGATGGAGGTCCTCTTCCCCAGCATAGCTCCAGCCTCTAGAAGCTGGCTGAGCGCACCCCAAGCAGCAGGTGCAGAGCAGGGAGTGCACAGGTGGGAAGACCTGCTCCCAGCTCTTTCAGGATTCACCTTGACCCATGTTCCTCAAGAGAAGGCTTGATCCCAAACAGAAAACACTCCACACTGCGACTTCTGACTCAAGTTGTGTTAATCCTCTGAGGCTGCCTTGGAGCTGAGCTTTGATCTGAAGAAAAGAGACTCAAGATAGTTACCATTTCTCTCAAAACACCCATTTATTTTTAAGGGACAACCTTACAGTAATGGCATGCAATTGCACCCTTGCTAACTTAACGGGTTATTACAGATTTACAAAGTATTAAATACTTAGTAGCATGACTGTTAGATATTTATAAATCATCATGAAATATTCTCTACATTTTTTTAATATTCCCAATCTCTCCTTTTTTTGTTGCAGTTCATGTATTCTTCCCTGCCTCCTCTTCTCCAAAATCTCCACAAATTTCCTTGTGTAACTATTCCATTGTGATCTTTCCTTT
>NW_007769459.1:0-6065 GCF_000696425.1 Galeopterus variegatus | reverse complement strand
CCTGGCAATGACCAAACTCCTGCTGGAAGCCCCCTGTGGGAATGAGGGGGGTGTCACAGGCTGCAATCCCACTCTTCCTTTCTCCTTACATCCCATTTCCTTCCCCTTTCCCCTCTCTCCTTCCCTCCCAACTGCTCTGCAACAACATCCTAGAATGTAAAAAATAATAAAATTACATTTTCTTAAAAAAAAAAGAAATTGCAATGGACACATTATAATTATACATACTTATGAGATCCAGTCTGATGTTTTGATACATATATATGTTGTATAATAACTGGAATAACTACATTTTTTATTAGAACAAGAAATCTTTCTCTATAGTCCTTTAAGTTTCTTTCTATTCTCTTTGTAAAAAAAAAAAAACCTTTGTTTATCTCACTTTATAACATCTTTTGTGTAACCTTACACACAGATACAGGGTTCCTGTCAAGAAGATTACAAAACCCATTATTTTTTCAGACTCGTACACATATGGGCCCAGAATTCTGATTAATAGTGACTGAAATGGATGAGAGAGCATGGTACCCATGACCTTACCTTCAGAAGTTCGCGCACCTTCATCCTCCACTTCCTTCCTCAGACTTCTGGATTTGTCAGCCAGGAGAGTTTTACAGGCCTTTCTGGAGATTGAACCAGCACTGAAGATAAATTTAATTAATTTAGATTGGCTGGGTCCCCTTAATCAAAAAAAAAAATTATGTTTTTCTCTCAAGAGAATCTAGCAGATTTACTAAACATGATTTTTCCTTGCCATTCCAGTGTTCACCCCCTCGCCTCTCAAACGGGTCACTCTGGTCTCCATTATTCAGGGATCCCCCACTTTCCCACGGGTCACTAGACATGCATGCACTTTTCCTTGCCATTCCAGTGTTCACCCCCTCGCCTCTCAAACGGGTCACTCTGGTCTCCATTTTTCAGGGATCCCCCACTTTCCCACGGGTCACTAGACATGCATGCACTCACCAAGAGTGTGTCCCTGAAGGACCTGTGACAGGTGTAGTGCTCTCATCAGGAGCAATGCTAGTGGTCCACAGAAAACTCCCAGAACAGACACGTTAAGCCTCAACTGTAGGTCTGTCTAGCTGTAGAGCTTAAGGAAAAAACCAAAAACCAAAAACCTTTACCCTATACCCTCTCTCCTTTTTGGCTTTTATTTACTTCTACTTTTAGTGAAAACCATTTACAATCAAAGGAGCTCTGTGACTTAGTCACATAAGCACATGAAAGCAGACTTCATAGCATCTCCTTTTTACTAGACAAGAAAAGGCTAAGAATATTTGGAAGGTCTAGTGAATTACAAACCTGGGTGTGAGATAGAAAACTCCTGCTGGTAGCATGGAGATACCCTAACAGGTGGAGTGGCACCGGGCAGTGCTGGGCAGGAGACCCCGCTGTCCTCAGCAAACCTCAGCCAAGCTGGCTCTTTTGTGACCTGTCCCTGCTCTTTTCCTGACAACAGGAAACTTTATGAGGGTTTCCGTGGTGCTCAGGAGTGAGTTGGCTTCTGATTATTTTTCACAAAAACTTGCTGGAATTGGCTTATTTGCTCCCTGCCTCGAGACTGGTTCTATCCTGAGAGATTTCCATATGACCCCAGTATTGAAGAGCAAATACTGGGCTCATGCCAGGGTCTGAGGCCTTTAGGGTGAAGCCAACACAAGATTTTGTAGCTTTGGCGTAGAGGTTTTCCTTGAATTAAAACCAGATAAACTTTATAAACACAGTTTGATGGCTGTGGAACAGCAGTCTGACTTGGAACCAAGGAAGTCGGAGTTGGGGAAGGCAGCTGTCTCGTCCCCAGGTTTAATTGTCTGAATTTCAGGTCTCAGCATGCGCTCCTTTGCTTAGCATCTCCAGGCCCCAGGAAGCTCCAGCGGGCCGAACATTCCCGTAAAGGTCACTGGCAGCTGGCTTTCCATAGGCTGGCTCTCTCTCCACTGCCCGGATAAAAGATGATCAAGACTGAAGAATGGGGGAGAGGATGGCAGGAGGCATTAGATGGCGGTTTCCAAATTAATATCTTTTCTCTTCTCATTTTGCATTCAAAACCAAACACAGTCGATCCAATTCAGCTTCAGGCACTTTCATCTGTGAAGTCAGATTGGCAGAGAATTTGGGAGGAGAGAATATGGGGGAACCCAGGGAAAATGTACAGGAATGCATTATTCATTCCGCATTATCAGATAATGAGATGTTCCAAATGAGTGAATCTTCTAGATAACTGAATCTACCTTTCTGAACATTCAAACTTCCTTTAAATTTTAGACTATATATATATTTTGTTAAAAGTGTGTTATAAGCATCTCTGCCTAGAATACAATTTAACCATCTCTTGCCTACTTATCACCATATTTTGAGTAGAAATTAATTATATTCCTCTGCCTCACAGAGCTCCACCCTTCCTTGGCACCACGTTTTTGAGCCTTTTTTCCTGGCGAATCTGCCACATTCTTCCCTGTGGGGTGTCACTTGTCAGTGCATCAGCTTATAGCACTCCTTCCCTTTCTTCTAATCTTTTGTCCACAGTGACTTAGGGATAAATGGATGTCTCCAGGGAAAGGCAAATAGCCAAGCCTATTAAATCAGCAACTTTATTTTCTGCATGATTCTAAGTCCAGATCCACAAGCAATTTAGTTCAGATCCACAAACAATCATTCTACGTCTGTTAAGTGAGGGTGCTGTCCTTGGTACTGGGGATTTTAAAAAGTGCCTGTGAGTGGTTACTGTCCATTAGGGGAGGCAAACAGATGCGTCCCATTTACCAGGTATGTCAAGGAGGTAGAGACCGTCGGTTGAATTCATTGTGTGAAGTACATCAACAGAAGAAAGCACAGGGCAGAGACGTAGGGTAGAGCGTTTGATTCAGTTCGGTTAGAGAGGGTCCTGGGAGCTATAGAGAGGAAATGGTTTAAAATCTTTTTTAAAGGTTTAATAGGATGAGTAGGAGTTCTCTAAGTGGAGAAAAAGTAGGTAAATATGTCGTGCACACAAGGAGCAGTAGCTATATCGATAGGTCTGAGAACACTGTCGTCCGTCTACATCTCTCTCAGATGATTAAACACACAGGCCGGGTGATATCTTTGTTTATTGCATTCAGCGTACTTTAAAAAAAACACGTCTTTCTCTTGTTTTGTGAAAAAACTGTCAAGTGCTTGAAGTTGCTACTCAGTACCAATTTACAGATAAATATAGGAAATACTGGAAAAGGAGAGAGGGATCCACTCCATCAAGGAGAAACATTTCCACTTTTTGACATCCTTTTTCCTCCTAAGGTGACTCAGGTGCACACCCAAGTTTGAGAACCACTGCTGTGAGAATAGATAAGGGGGCCCAGACTCAGAGGGTGACCCCGAAAAATCAAGATCTGGATTTAGGAAAGAACAGACAAAGATATTTGTCCCCCTGCCTCCACCCTGTCTCTTGACTGTGGTATCCTAGGCTGGCTGACCAGTCACAAGGGGCACAGAGACAGCTTCGTAGGTGGACTCTGTGTTCCTGATGTGGCCCTTGGTTCTGAAGATTCAGAAACTATATTTTGTGGTGCACTGAGAAAGTACCCATCTCTCTGGGAGGCTCATAATAAGGCACTTCCAGGAAAAGAACACGGGAAGTCACATGTACCTTGTGAATGTGTAAATGAGCAAACCTGCTGCCCAGGAGGCCCTCCATTGGTACATTTCCTCCCCATGCAAAGTCTAAATGAGAAACTGCATTTTAACTAGAAAGTGGCAGAATCAGGCAAAGGAGACATAACTGACTTGTTCAAATTTTTCATGGCATCCAGTTATTCTGGCATAATCCCCCGAATTTGCAAATATTATTTCTGCCACAGAAACCAGGCAGGGGGAGTCTACAGCCAGGGCACTCCTCTCCTTTAGTCAGGAGTCAGTAGCGAAGAAAATGGCCCGCTTCCTCCTCTGACGCATTCTCTGTGCTTCCAGATTTATCCCCTTCCGACTGATTGATGCCGGCTTTATTTAGAGATGCTAATAGCATAGATTAGGTTAGTTTCAGGTCTTATTCCCTCTGAGAGCCATTTGCGTATGTAAGGTGAGTTTGTGTTTATACGATCTCACCCATTGTGTATGGCATTTATTAATCAAGTTCATGGGGGTGGGGAGTGTTAATATTGTCCCTCTGTATACAATCTGCATTTCAATTACATAGCCATTATATGAGGCAGAGGGTCAAAGAAGAAGAGAGAGATAAAATGAAAGAAAAAGAGAAAGTGACATGGTTACAGATGTCTCCTGGAAAACAGATAAGGGATAACACCTGCTAAAGGATTTCAACTTTAATTTAACATGATCTGAGGCTTGAAGTAGTTCACTTTGTTCTTTGGGAGTTAAATATGCCTCCCAAGCCAGGAGATCCCTTGAGATCTCTCACTTTTAATATTTTAAAGGAATGGGAGAGAGAAGTTTATTCCTTGCTTGGCTTGCCTCTGTTGGCTTTGTGTCAATATTGCTATTTAATACATGATTATTAATTCTTGTTTGTTGGCTTATGTAGCCCATTAAATGCCACTTAATGTAGGGCAAAAATGATCAGATAAATGTAAATGAGTTGGGGTGGGAGCTGACCCCTCTGCCCTAAACATGTCCTTCCAGGGCCACAAGGGACCCATCATTTCCATTCTCTTTTGCTTTTGGAGTGGCTGGAGGGGATGCAGGTACAGGGTGATGATCAGATAAATGTAAATGAGTTGGGGTGGGAGCTGACCCCTCTGCCCTAAACATGTCCTCCCAGGGCCACAAGGGACCCATCATTTCCATTCTCTTTTGCTTTTGGAGTGGCTGGAGGGGGTGCAGGTACAGGGTCGGGGGGCAGGGAGGAGACAAAAGTTTTGTAACTATTTCTAAGCTAGGACAAGTTCTTCAGAATTCCCACATTGCTTTCTGTCCTACTTTCTTTATAGCCTACTCTTCTCCTCTTCCAGGCTTTTTATTGCTGCTTATTTCATGTGTCCTTCTGCCCCCTCACAGCCCACATGCCTTCCCCTGGCAAGCTTGGCTGGTTGATAAGTCTTGGTTAGAGAAGGAAAGATGGGGTAACATTTCCAAGTCCTCTGTGGGCACACGCGCAGCCCATTTCCACGTCCCAACTCTCTCTGCTCTGAATCCTCCCTGGCACTCTGTGTTTCTGCTTCCAGCACTTTTAGTGGACAGTATCTAACTGTAATGAATTTTTGTCATCTTGAGGAGTACCACAGCAGGTTCCATGTCTAAGCTCTCATTTTTATGCCCCTTGGAAAAAATGAAATCCATTGGAAATTAACCATCCGTCGTTGGGATGCTGCTTTGCGTTTGTTTCCTCCACTTTCCACAATGCTTATTGCTTGACACCGTCTCCAGTAACAGAGTTCCTCTACATCCAGGAGTGGTAGCACGTGTCAGACACCATTCTTCATGTACCCTCTTCAAAAAAGTTAGGAGATACGTAATTCAGAGATGTAAGATTATGCCCTTTCAGTAACATGGATGGTATGTTAGTAAAATGACCTTTTCCTAAGAGAATAAATTGAAGGGTTTGTCATTACACTTGGAGGGAGACTTGCATTTTGTCTAGAAGTAACACATCGCCCTCTCTGCTGGACTTGGAACCCCCGCCTCTGCCGTTTCTTCAACTCTGTAGTCATAGCTGCCCCCTCCCCTTACTATCTTAACACATCTGAAACCCTGGGGAGGCTCCCTAGCACAGGGTCCTCCTTTCTGCCCCCTCTGAAATGCCTGCAGGCCACTTACTCTTGACTCATCCCATCCTCCTTGTCCGGGCTGGGAGACAAATGGAGTCAGGGAAACAAGAATGCCCACGTGTCAAAGTCAGCTTTGCCACCCCACACACCTTGTCTGCCTTTAATTGTCTTCCCCACTTAAATTCTAGCATTTTTCTTTTCCTGTGCTTTCCAAAAAGGAAAGAAGGCAATTCATCAATTTTAGCTTAAATAAAGTGGGGCCTGCTGCCCCACTAAGTATGTGCCATGCATGGTTTTTACCTTTATCATTTTGCTGTGTCTCGGTAGCCTTTGACATTTTCTTTGGTGACATATATTTAAAGTGGC
>NW_007769458.1:5826-6065 GCF_000696425.1 Galeopterus variegatus | reverse complement strand
CGGGGTCCGCCGTGTGAAGGTGGCAGCTTCTCCTGCTGTGACGGGGCCTGGGGAGCCATCCTGGTACTGCAGCCACCGCCAAGGAGTTACTGTGCGTGACCCAAGCTTGGACCCCTGTCTGTTTTCCTTTTGTTTTGTTCTTAATTATAGTAAAATATACATACCATAAAATTCACCGTTTTAACCATGTTTAGTGCACAGCTCAGCGGCATTAAGCACATGCACGTGGCCGTGCAGCC
>NW_007769458.1:0-622 GCF_000696425.1 Galeopterus variegatus | reverse complement strand
CCTTTTTTTTTTTTTTTTTTTTTTTTTGTATTTTTTGATTTTTGTATATTTCTGTCCATTCTTTAGGGGTTTTCTTCTTTTAGATTTTTATTTATTTATTTATTGTTAGGGATTTCTTCTTTCTGTGTGGACTTTTTTTTTTTTTTCCCCCCCTGGGTTTTTCTTTTTGTGGGAGTTTTTGGTTTTCTTCTGTTGGGGTGTTTTCTTCTTTTTGGGGGGGGTTCTCTTTTCGAGTTTTTCTTTTGTTGGGGTTTTCCTCTTTGGAGGTTTCTTCTTTGGGGGCTTTTTGGGGGGTTTTCGTGTTTTCCTGGGGGTTTTTCTTCTTTCTATTGGAGTTTGTTCTATTTGCGTGTTTTTTTCTTTTATGGTGGTTTTCTTGAGTTAGGGTTTCCTTCTTTGGGGGTTCTGTTTTTGGGGTGCATGGTTTCTTCTTTTTGTTGAGGTTTTCTTCTTTTCTGGAAGTTTTTCTTCTTTTCAGAGGTTTTTCTTCTTTGTAGAGACTTTTCTTCTTTTTGTGGGGGGTGTTTCTTTTTTTTGTTAGGGTTTTGTTCTTTTCATTGTGGTTTTCTTCTTTGGGGGGCTTCCTATTGCTGGCACTTTCTTCTTTTTACTGGGGTTTTTC
>NW_007769457.1:5718-6065 GCF_000696425.1 Galeopterus variegatus | reverse complement strand
CTGCCCAAGCCCTGTCCTCACTGCAAACAGCCAGATCACTGGGGTCTGAGTGATTGTTCCACTCACCAGAGAGGGAACAGCCCAGTCCCCAACCCATAGCATTTGGCTTTATGACCATCCCTACTGGAACTTTTTGGCTTCACCCAAGAGGAGGACTGATAATGCCCAGGGCCTGAGGCCCCCACAGAGATCACCAAATGTGAGCCCACTGTAACTTTCCTTGTAGCAGGTAAGCTGATCTCTTTTGTCATCAATATATGGGTCACTTACTCTACCCTTTCTGAATATGCAGGACCAACATCCCCATCCTCTATCACAACAGTAGGGGTCACAGCATCAGAATACTG
>NW_007769457.1:0-563 GCF_000696425.1 Galeopterus variegatus | reverse complement strand
TCTTTTTTTGGCATAAAGAAGTAAATACAGCCACAAAAATTTTGTATACAAATAAAGGGCAAAAAATTTATCAACTTTTCATCAGTCTCCTGAAGAATAAATGAATAATGCTATAGTAAATGATAAGGGTCAGGACATGCTACCCCAGAATATGGCACCTTGGGATTTGAGAAAACCCAAGAAGGTCACAGTCTGACCTCCTGTCCCTCTCCTTTGACATAAGACCCACATTTGAGTGATGGCATTCCTATCCCCAGAGGAAAGGAACATCCTTATCTCTGAAGACACAGAAACACAGAAGAATCAGAACACACAGGCCTTGCTAAATGTCCCCCAGTTTATGACCATTAGATCACACTTTCCTGACTATCCACTCTGTATCAAGCCTAAGCATAAAAACACACAGGTTTCCCTATTCCTTTGGTCTTCATTCTAAAGGCTACCCTGACATGTTAAACATCTTAAATACATTTGCCTGCTTTTCTCTTGCTAATCTGTCTTTTGTAACAGAGGCCTAAGCCATGAACCTTGCAATGGAAGAGGAACAGATACTACTCCCCCCC
>NW_007769456.1:4812-6065 GCF_000696425.1 Galeopterus variegatus | reverse complement strand
CAAAGATCTCTCAAGCAGTGAGTGAAAGGCCTCCTAATCCCAGACCGGTTGAGCCAGGCTATGCTTTGTTACTCGAGTGTTATTAAAGTCAGCACGGGTTCTATGACTACGAGTTCTATGAAAACCTCTTGTAAGGAAATGGGAGCATGCGAAGAATTTATGTACTGGCAAGACAGAGACATTTTATATACTTTAAAAACACTATTTGTGTAATAAATAGTATTTTTAAAGTATACTTATACTTTGTGAAGAAAAGAATATTCTCAGAGGAAAAGAAAATATGGAGGCTGAATTGAGAGGTGAAGAATGACAAAATAGGACATTAGGAATAAAGTTCTTTGGGCACATTTGGGTGTAAGGAATAGAGAGAGTCAAGCAGGGCTAGATGGGGACATATGGGCAGGGAAGTGGTGAAGGCATTTAATGCTGATGCAAACAAGCTGGCAGGGATGGGGGGCAAGATTAGAGTCACAGAGAGCAGAAGATGCAGGGAGCACAAAGTTCAGAACCCAGAAAGGAGAAACACCTCTTCCATTGGTCCAACAGAAGGGGAGAGCAGTGCAGGCGTGAGATTTGGGGACAGGAAGTTGGCAGCCACCCAATTGGACCACTCTAGTTTCTCCGAGGTTGGAGATGGGGTCACCAGGAAGAATGAGGGGAAAGCAGGTAGTTAAGGAAGTGAAGAGAGTGAAGAAGGTTTGGAAAATATTTCAAAGAGCTTTTTATTAAAAGTAAGCATGGTTTGATTCTGAGGAGCTTGTAGTCACTATTCACACAATTTGCAATTAAGTAATACGTATTCAGGAGCCTTAACATGGTTTACAACATACTTTAGAGATCAATTAAGAAAATTACATCAGTCTTAGGAAAAAATTAATGATTACAATGGGATATATAAAACATTTATTACTGTTAACATAACTTTTGATCCTTGTACTGGCCAGCCGCCAAAATAAAACAGAACAAAAAAATATGCATATATATGATTTTTATTTTTTTCCTTTTTGTCTTTTTTCGTGACCGGTAACGGGATCGCAACCCTCGGTGTCGCGCCCGCACCACGCTCAGCCAGTGAGCGGACCGTTCTCTATATGGGATCCGAACCCTCAGTGGGAGCGCTGCCGGGCTCCCATGTGCCGCACTCTACCGAGTGCGCCACCAGGCCAGCCCATATATGATTAAGTTTTAATAGTTGAAATTATATTTTTAAAACTTCACATAAACTTGCCATAAGTTTATGTTGGACCTGTACT
>NW_007769456.1:0-293 GCF_000696425.1 Galeopterus variegatus | reverse complement strand
GCTCACTGGCTGAGCGTGGTGCTGACAACACCAGGCCAAGGGTTGAGATACCCTTACCGGTCATCTTTTAAAAAAAAAAAAAAAAAATAGTTGCAGATGTGGGACATGGTTGTGGAGGCCTTTCTGTATCACACCTGAGCACTAAGCCACAAAAGGTCTTCAGGGTACAGAAGCATTCACAGGGCAGTCAAGAAATGAATGCATGAAACACAGCTGTCAACAATGAAACTAGGCCTGTCTGTGTATACTAATGTGGAGCAATCAGCATATATTGTTTTTAAAAACCCAACATT
>NW_007769455.1:5426-6065 GCF_000696425.1 Galeopterus variegatus | reverse complement strand
AAATCAGCTATAAATGAAGAGAAGTAACAACAAGGAAAATCTGATAAAGGGAGAAAGTAGGCATTACTGTATTGGAGGTTCCATTGAAAAGAAAGAACTTTTCTTTGTTATGAGTAACTTGGAAGAATTGGTGGGTATAGTCAGAGAGCTGGGTAATAGACATTTAGGAAGTTCTTTGTAAAGTGAATGTGCTGAAACCATAGGTATGTGTTGGTCACTTAAATGTAGATCTCCAGGAACTAAAGATCAGAATGTGGTGCAGGTGTTTTCATGAACTTGTGGAGAAAACTCAATTTTAATGTCTCAAGATGTGAGTATGATATCTGCTATCTGAGTGACAGGGGCTGGAGATTAACAGGTCATCAGTATAGATAACTGGGATGGGGTTTGGGGAGCAAAGAAAGAGAGCAGGAAGTGGTTGTAAATGGACAGTACCAGACCACTCATAAGAGAAGATGAGCATAACAGCTAACTGGAGATTATAGAGAGAGGACAGAGTCAGAGAGACATGCAGAAAGAAAAAGAGAAGGGTAAGAGAAAAAAGGATAAAATAAAAGAACATAGAAACTGGGAAGAATAAAATGAGGGTACAGACAGCCAAGCTCCAACAAAAATGACTGTACCTATATGCAAAGAAAA
>NW_007769455.1:0-684 GCF_000696425.1 Galeopterus variegatus | reverse complement strand
CATTAAAATTAGGAAGATATGTAAAGTTCTAAAAAGAGAACTGCAAAACATGTCAATTATTACTTCTATTGTTTAAGAATGGTAAGAACTTGAGCACATTTAAGTGCCAGTGATAGGAGAATGTGCAGAAAGAGGAGGGAGAAAATCACAGTGGAACAAAGTCCCCAAATAAGCACAGAATACAGAATATTTTGTAGGGGACATCTTTTCCATTTTAAGGAAGGAAGAAGCAAAGAATATCAACCCACAAATATAGGTGGAATTATAAATTCTATGTAAAGAAGTGAAGGCAATTTTCTTTTATGACATGTATTTCCCATCCAACACAAAAGATAAGACTTAAATGAGAAAAGTCTGAAATCCTTGTTGTGAGTTATGTAAGAGAGTGGACTAAAAAGAAAAACTGTTTTCAGGAGAACAGATCCATCATAGAGCACAACTGATAACTGAGGTTGACAGCAAGAAATTCATTATAGGATTAATCAGGAGCCTATGTGTAATAGGTAAAGGAAAGATACATGGTTTGATTAAAAGTTTTACAGGGTGGGACAAGAAAGAACAGTGGGACAACATAGCTTAGGATAATGATTAGAGTGTGAATGCTAGTATTTCATATTAAGGAGCATAAAATCAGCTATAAATGAAGAGAAGTAACAACAAGGAAAATCTGATAAAGGGAGAAAG
>NW_007769454.1:5860-6065 GCF_000696425.1 Galeopterus variegatus | reverse complement strand
CAATGTCCATATTGGTGTTCCTGTGCTATGACTAAATTATAGAAGTTCTAGATCTGTTTACCAAATTACATAGCATATTAGTCTATTTTCTGTTGCTCAGAGCAAAATATGCAGAACTAGATGATTTATAAAGAAAAAAATTACTGCTTACAGTTTCTGAGGCTGGGAAGTCCAAAGTCCATCCGATGGTGGTGACAGTGACCCA
>NW_007769454.1:0-590 GCF_000696425.1 Galeopterus variegatus | reverse complement strand
TATTGCTTGGAGTTCTTATATAGTTAATGTTTTTAAGGTTTCATAGTTAATTGTGGTAAGCGCTAAGTTGTTTTTGTTTTGAACTAGGAGATTTTTTAGTTTTTTAGTATTCAAGTAACTAATGTCACAGAGCACTGTCTCTCAACAAATACATTAGGACATCTTGTTTTATTGACATCCTGTATTTCTTCACTGCTCTTTGTCTTTTTTTTTTTTTTCAGCCGAGAGGTGGAGGGTGGAAATTAGACATGGAAGTGGAAAATACCACTGTGCAGTAAGAAGGGAGGATGCCAGATGTATATATGTGTGTGTGTTCTTGCAAAACTTTGCAACTGCTAGATGTCATCTCCTTCCGTCCTTAATTTTTCTTTATCCAAATCCCAACAATCTACTAGTCCTGGCAAGGTCACAGATGTTTCACAGACTGAGAATCATTGGGAAAGAGTGGTTTATAGAAACAAGAATGGAGGAAAACTAAAACACACCCTAAGGAGGAGGACTACAGTCATGTCTTGACAAGGTGGTGGCAGCAGAATTTGGTTCCATGTCTCTTCAAAGAACAATTCTAACAGTGTTCCAGAGTCATGCTC
>NW_007769453.1:5678-6065 GCF_000696425.1 Galeopterus variegatus | reverse complement strand
AAAAAAAGTTGTGTTTAATACAGTGGTGTTCCCTGGGCTTAAATGAGTGCTGTGTAAGTTAGAGATGTCCAGTAACTATTTACTTATAAATTAGGTGTTCTGAGATTTAGTGCCACCAAATTTTTCTAAAGAGCTACAGTAATATAAAAATGTTTTTGAGGAATATAGAAAAGATTTTGTTCATCTCTTTTTCCAATTACTCAAAAATTTATGCCACTATTAACCTACACACAGAATTGTACAGCTAGACTATCAGTATATAGTGAGGCATATCATAAAAACCAGCTCTATGAAAAAATTCTTGATGTCTATCATAAAGATATTGCTCAAGGCATATTTCATTATATTTTACAGCATCCTCTTTATGATGACCCTTGGGAGAAATTT
>NW_007769453.1:0-300 GCF_000696425.1 Galeopterus variegatus | reverse complement strand
TTAATCTGTATGTTAGAGCAGATTCAAACTTATTTTCTGAGGAGAAACCTGACCCATATTAATGGTGTATTCTTGGAACTGAAGGGCCTTCAGCTTTTACAAGAGGACATTAACTTTAACTTTCTTTCAGGTCATCTGCCAGTTATTCACATTAGATGTATAATAATAATACAATTTGTAAATAATGTGATTTATTTATATTAATGGTCATCACAGAATATTTGAAAGTTATCTTTGTACTTAGAAATTGTTGTTTCCAAAAAAAAGTTGTGTTTAATACAGTGGTGTTCCCTGGGCTTA
>NW_007769452.1:5855-6065 GCF_000696425.1 Galeopterus variegatus | reverse complement strand
ATTCAACGAGATAAAGGCTGCCGTCTCCAGCGCGGAGCACCCCCACTGCCCTGTGCTTCTGGCTGCACACTAGGGGTTCGGTTTACCAATAGGAACTGTGGCTTCCAGTCTGCCAAACGAACCGCGTATCACTTCCCTATGTAAACAGAACGGTGGAGATGAATTATTCAGGAGCTGGGCTAGGGCATTTACAGGCATCCATCATGTACA
>NW_007769452.1:0-329 GCF_000696425.1 Galeopterus variegatus | reverse complement strand
GGAAGCCCCCAATACCCTTGATGCTTGTCATATTTCCCCCGAAGACTTCTCCCCACGTGCTTTCAACTCCCCACTCTCTCATCGTTCCCTCAAAGCAGCAGCGAGAACGGGAGGATGAAAATCCCGTCTGAGCAAAGAGTGAGCAGAGGACACTCATAAACAGGACGGAGGAGGCGCAGGAAGGGGCATGTTTCTTCTGCAAGCAGATATGCAAGCATCATTACAGAACTAAGACTTTAGAATGGACCAGATCAAACATGCGTTTGTTTTCTAAAGAATCAGGGAATTCAACGAGATAAAGGCTGCCGTCTCCAGCGCGGAGCACCCCC
>NW_007769451.1:5830-6065 GCF_000696425.1 Galeopterus variegatus | reverse complement strand
CTCAGCTGGACCATGCTTTGAATATTCCTTTGCTCTTCTAGTTTGAGATCTAAAACCTAAATTCAGCTTTTTAAATGTCACCTCTGTGACTTTCCCCTGTTATCACCCTAGTTTGCATTTCAATTAGCAGATAAAGTGAGGACAGTTACAGAAGATTTTGGGAAGATAGGACTTCTTAACTGGGTAGAGTTTCTTGGATATGTTGCTTCCCCTTTCATGGAAGGAGATTATTTGA
>NW_007769451.1:0-337 GCF_000696425.1 Galeopterus variegatus | reverse complement strand
CAGAGAGAAAAAGAAGCAATCAAGCAAAAATAGACTCTCACTGACATGGGAAAATACCAAACAATCAAATATACTTATAATTGGAGTTCCAGAAAGAGAGGAGACAGTAAAAGAAAAGAATGAAATATTTTTACATTGGTAGTAAAAAACACCCTCAAATTAGTAAAACAACTTAAACTTATATATTCAGCAAATTTAATAAGCCCAATGAGAGAAACAAATGCATATATATGAAGTTCACCTAGGCACATCACAATCATGTGGCGAAAAAGTAAAGATAAAGACAAAACCTTGAAAGTATCTGTAATTAGTTCATTTTCTGTTGTGTATAACAGAA
>NW_007769450.1:5173-6065 GCF_000696425.1 Galeopterus variegatus | reverse complement strand
AACAATGAGGTAATTATTTAATGTTGCTACAAATATAAAGGTAAACCAGTAATTCTCAACTAGGGGCAATTTTGCCCCCTTCTCCCAACACTCCTCCAAGGCATTTTACAATGTCTGGAGACAAATTTGGTTTATATGACTAGGGGGTAGGTGTTATTGAGGAGAGGCCAGGGATACTGCTAAACATCCTAAAATGCACAGGATGGCCTCCACAACAAAGAATTACCTGGCCCAAAATGTCAATAGCTTGAAGTTGAGAAATCTTGGTATAAACTCATGATTCCCTCACCTTTTCATAAAGATGTATTTTCTAGGGCTCTCCACTGAAAATGCCTAGAAGTAAAGACAACTTCAGCAGCAATAGACATGAAGATTCAGATTGTCATGTCTAATTATTTTCATCTAAAAGAAAATTAGCTTCATGGAGAAATGTCTGATCCAGGACTGGGGCGGTAAGGGTACAAGTTGAGCCTGGGAAGCTTTGTTGTGACAGGGGATTCAATTTTATTGAGGGCTAATAAAACTGTGTCAAAGCCACACTGACCAAAGATAAGATTATTCGATCTTCAAAAAGAATTAGTTCAAGTGATTAAAACAGATTGGATCTACAAAAAGCTATAAGTACATAATGATAGGTAAGAAAGAAAAGAATGAGAGAAAGAAACAAAAAGAACTCTCTGGAAAACACTGAATGTTGCTAGGGCACAAAATCATTATTTTGAAAACTGATAAAGGTAAATAATTAAATGTCTATTAGGTCTTCCATTACAAATTGTGTTTTAAGACTACTAAATTGCCTTGTGGATGAAGGGAAAACTATAGAAAGAAAATGAAAAAGATTTATAGTTGGTAAAATCAGAAGGGATAATAAAAGTAGAAGATTATCCCTTCA
>NW_007769450.1:0-1104 GCF_000696425.1 Galeopterus variegatus | reverse complement strand
AACAAAAACAAAAACAAAAACATTTGCACATGAATATTTATGGAAGCAGTGTTCGTAACGGCCCCAAGCTGAAAACAGCCCAAATGATCGTCTATAGCACAATGTATAAACTGTTTTATTTATTTAATGCACTATTATACAACAATGAGAATGAATGTCTAGCCCCATGCAAAAATGTGGATTAACAACTAAGTATAATATGTGTAAAACAGACACAGAAAAATATTGTACAATCCCATTAATAACTTTTAGTACCCAAACAGTCAAAGCCAATCTATGATGTTAGAAGTTGGGATGACGGTTACTTTTGGTGAGTGACTGAATGGGGCAAAATGGAGCTTCTGGGCACCTAATGATTTAAAAATTTTTTGATCTGAGTGATACTACCATGGTTTAATTTACTTAGTGATAATTTGTAAGCTCCCCACCTTTATTTTGAGCACTTTTCTGAAAATATTTGTCAATAAAAAGTTTCTTTCATTTTAAAAATCGCTCCATTTAAGATAACAACCTAGAGGGCATTGTGATCCAACAAAGTCTGAGTAGGGCCAACTCCTGGAAATCTAGAAGCTGAGGGTCACAGTCAGAAGTGTCCAGAGAGAGGAGAGGCATCACTTGCATTATAGCATTAGAGTTGGAGCTTCCCAGTAAAACAGCTCCATGAAACCCATCCAAGTATCCCACTAGAGAAAGAGTAGACTGTAATCATCCACAGACACAGAGAACTACAGTAGCAGTCATATATCTACCTGCTGTGCGCAACTATACCTCTCCCTTTAACCTCTCTTCCCACACTTGACCCTCAAAAGGTCAAAATCAGCTGCCAATGGGCCTTAGAAGAGTGAACAGGGTGACCACAAAAAAGCTGATCCTGTTCTTTCTTCCCTGCAAGATTCAAGCCCCAAGAAGTGAGTGATGAGATGGGCAAAGGGGAAACCTGACATTAGATGACAGTTCGGAATACTGACTATAATGCTGGCCTGGGCATTTTGATTTCTGAATTGAGATTGTTCTTCTGATTAAAACCTATGGGACTAGTCTAAGATTTCATGTAGGGGATGGAAGAACTAGCCCACAGAGCAGGTCTTGTTGTTAGAGGTCATG
>NW_007769449.1:4265-6065 GCF_000696425.1 Galeopterus variegatus | reverse complement strand
TTTTGCTGCCTTCATCAGTTGGCTCCTTTCCCCTTGTATTCATCCACTTAGCATTTTCCCACGTTAGTACTTTGCTATGTAATTATCCTGACTAACAACTATGTACAGAATGTGAAGTGACTGAGCTGCTGCCTACAAACTTTGCTTTCCCACATCCTGGAAAAGGCTAACCTTTTTTTTAAATGAATTTTACTGTGCATATTTAAGATGTACGACATGTTTTAAGATACATATATATAGTAAAATGGTTATTATAGTGAAACAAGTGAACATATCCATCACCTCACATAGTTACTCAATTCTTTCCCCCTGTGGCAAGAGCAGCCATAATCTGCTCATTTAGCAAAAATCCTAAATATAATATACTGTTATTTGCTATAGTCTTCAAGTTGTACATTAGCTCTTTGAACTTATTCATCCTACATAATTGCTACTTTGTATTCTCTGACCTACATCTTTCCATTTCCTTCCCCCTTCCCCCAATCCTGGTAATCACTATTTTATTCTCTATTTCCATACATTTCCTTTTTTTTTTTTCAGATTCAAAATATAAGTGAAATCATGGAATATTTTTCTTTCTGTGTCTGTCTTATTTAACTTAGCATAATGTCCTCCAGGTCCATCTATGTTGTGGCAAATGCCATGGTCACCTTCTTTTTTTAAGGCTGAATAATATTCCGTTGTATACTGTATATCTAACAGTTTCTTCATCCATTCATTCATTAATGGATGTATAGGTTGTTTCCATATCTTGGCTACTGTGAATAATGTTGCAATGAGTGTAAAAATGCAGTTATCTTTATGAGATGGTGATTTCGTTTTTGGGGTTATATACCTAGAAGAGGAATTGCTGGATCATATGGTTCTACTTCTAATCTCTTTAGGAAACTTTGTACCGTTTTCCATAATGGCTGCACCAATGTACATCCTCACCAATAGTGTACTAGGGCTCCCTTTCCTCCACACCCTCACTAACACTTATCTCTTGTCTTTTTGATAACAAGCATTTTAACAGTTATGAGGTGGTATTTCATCATGATTTTGATTTGCATTTCCCTGATGATTAGTGATGTTGAGCCCCTTTTCATGTACCTGTTGCCCATATTTATGTCATTTTTGGAGAAATGATGCAAGTCCTTTGCTCATTTTTTAAAAACAGGTCATATGCTTTCTTTGAGTTGAAAGAATTCTTTATAAATCATAGATACTAACCCCTTATCTAATAAATGGTTTGCAAATATTTATTTCCAGTCTGTAGGTTGCCTTTTCATTTTGTTGATTGTTTCCTTTAGTGTGCAGAAGCTTTATAGTTTGATGTAGTCCAATTTATTTATTTTTGCTTTTGTAGCCTGAGCTTTCAGTGTGATATCCAAGAAATCATTGCCAAGGCCAACATGAAAGAGATTTCTTCTATATTTTCTTCCAGGAGTTTTATGATTTCAGGTTTTATGTTTAAGTCTTTTATCCATTTTGAGTTTATTTTTGAGTATGGAATAAGATACAGTTCCAATTTTATTCTTTTGCATGTGGAACTCCAGTTCTTTCCTGCACCACTTATTAAAGAGACTATTAATTTTCCATTGTGTCTTTTTGGTATACTTGCTGAAAATTAGTTTGCCATATATGTTGGAATTTATTTCTGGGCTCTCTACTCTGTTCCACTGGTTTATGTGTCTGTTTTTATGCCAGTACCATACTGTTTTAATTACTTATAGCTTTGTAATATAATTTTAAATCAGAAAGTGTGATGCATTCAACTTTTTTTTCTTCCTTCTTCTCAGGATTGCTTTGGCTATTTGG
>NW_007769449.1:0-3934 GCF_000696425.1 Galeopterus variegatus | reverse complement strand
ATGCATTCAACTTTTTTTTCTTCCTTCTTCTCAGGATTGCTTTGGCTATTTGGGGTCTTTTGTGGTTCTGGACAAGCTTTAGGATTCTTTTATCTATTTCTGTGAAGAATGCTGTTGGGATTTTGATAAAGATTGCATTAAATCTGTAGATTGCTTTGTGTAGTGTGGACATTTTAACAATATTAATCCTTCTGGTCCATTAGCATGGAATATCTTTCTATTTATTTGTGTCCTCCTCAGTTTCTTTCATCAATATTTTATAGTTTCCAGTGTACAGTTCTTTCAGTGTACAGTTCTTTCACCTCCGTAGTTAAATTTATTCCTAAATATTTTATTATATTTTTATTGATGCTATTGTATGTGGGATTGTTTTCGTGATATCTTTTTTAGTTAAGTTGTTATCTGTGAATAGAAATGGCAAAGATTTTCTGTTGATTTTATATCCTGCTACTTTACTGAATTTATTTATGTATTGACTCTTTTTATGGTCTATTTAAAATAGGCCATTTTTCTGAATAACTGGTGAAAGACAAACATAACTAAAAGGTATACCTACCTTAACATTTGAAATCCTTGAAATAGGTTTATGGTGAAAATAAAACCAACAGATAATCAAAGGGTGGTTATTAGCACCACTGAAAATTAGAATCTATTGGCTTGTCTTAGCTGAGCTTTGAAAATATCAACAGTTCACAGCACATTTGGCTTTTCTAGCCTGGATGCTATAATAACTGATGAGTTTAGTCCACTGAAACAAGACATGTCCACTGTAATAGGAATTAGCCACTGAAAACTGCCAAGGACCTTATTACCAAATAAGGTATGAAATGAAATGGACTCAGTGCTATGTAAGAAACTGACAAACTGTGCAAAAATTTGTGCAGTGATGATGATCCCTATGGTTTGTGTAGAGAAGTATCAATGAACTCTAAGTTATGCAATTGAAATCTAAAAGAAAAGTAATTAATACCTAATCATACAAGTTTACAAACATTTCTCTAGGTTTAGTTCCTCTCAAATACTTAATGCTATGTTTATAAAGGCACATTAGGCCACACTGTGCTGTTGTGCTAGGCTTCAAAATATGAATAGCTTTCTTCTTTCTTCTTTTTTTTTTCTTTCCTTGATTTTATAGGGAGTTAGAATTATCTATTTATAAAACTGGCAGGTTGGGATTCAGACCTAGGGCTATCCAATCTAGAGTGTTTCCAAAGGTGGAAATAAAAGGTTAAAAAAGAAAAAGGGCAAAATCATCTATATAGTAAAATATTGTGGACACAATTAATCCTGGACACAACTCTTATTGGCCAGCCTCCTCATGTGGATTTGTTGTAGACACAATCTTAGCCTGTCAGGCAGCACATTAGGTAAGTGCACTCAGGGCTCTTGAAAACCATGAAGATTACAAATATAGTAACACAAACATGACTGGGAAATTCCCATTTGTTGAAATGGTTGATGAATTTGGCTATGAGTAGATTAAATGAGGAAATCTTATACCTGTTTTTGTGGGTCCATCCTAACTTGCCATAGGGAATCAGAATCACCCCTCTTGATGTTTCCTGATATGGATAGTATGAACTTTAGTTGATAAGTGGAAGTAGTGGGTGTTTATTACTGATCTGAAGTTAATACAGCAAGAAGAATCATGGTGAGCTTTGGTTACTATGCTAAGCTCTGTTGTAAGCTTTACATGTGTTAACTCATTTAATAGTCACAATGCTCCCATACTATTATTTCTCTCACTTTTTCAACAATGAATCTGGCATAGAGAGGGGCAAACTGCTCACATTTTTCCATTATAAAATACCTCAGTGGAGGGAAAGAGCAGTAGGTTGTTTCAAACTTACCACAGCAACAGCATCACTTGCCAGGAGAGAAGGCGTGTCAGGAGTGACATAATAAGCCATATTAGTCAGCACATAAATGACAGTCACAGTGAGCATGGGCACAGAAATGGCCAATGGTAGATTCCTAAGGAAAAGAATGTTAAGGATATTATACAGTTTGAATATTTGAAAAATAGCCCAAGAATTCCAGAAGTATATCTGAATGAAAGATTTTCATGTGGGCAGGGTGGCTCTTTTCAGCATTTAGAGAAGTTTCTCTAAGACATCTTTTCTCTCTCTCTCTCTCTAATACATAAAGAGGCTGACATTCTAAAAAACAAACAAAAAAACAAAAAAAACAAAACTGTAACTGATGTAGTCTTTGTTTTGAAAAAGTCAATTATATTCACTTTCTCTACAAGCATTTTTATTGCTACAGAAGAGTCATTAAGCTTCCCATAACAGAAAATGCATTTCCTCATCCTTGCTAGGTGATGAAAGAAGAAATTCTGAGGCATTAACAGTGTCGCAGGCAGGAATTTGGCCCCGATGATCTTCATCCCGCTGTTATGCCTGCAAATATGTCACATTACAGTGAATATGTTGAATTAAGGGAATTAAGGTTGCAGATAGATATGTGGTTGCTGGGCCAACCCCGTGCTGCACTCGGGAGGGTGCAGCACTGGGAGCGCAGCAGCGCTTCTGCCACGGGTTCGGATCCTATATAGGGATGGCCGGTGCACTCACTGGCTGAGTGCGGTGCGGACGACACCAAGCCAAGGGTTGCAATCCCCTTACTGTTCACAAAAAGGACAAAAAAAAAGAAAGAAAAGAAAGATATGTGGTTGCTAATCAGCTGACTTTATAATAAAGAAATTAGCCTGGATTATCTAGAGAATAGGCAGGAGAGATGGAAAGTGTGAGAGGGATTCTATCCGTCCTTGCTGGCTTTGAACCTGGAGGAAGGGGGAAAGGAGCCAAGAAGTGTGGGCAGCCCTTAGAAGCTGGGAACAACTGTCAGCTACCAGCAGCAGGAAAGGGGGACATCAGTCCTGCAAGTGCAAGGAATTGAGTTCTGGTGATGGAGTCTCCCCTAGAGCCTTGTGAAAGAAATGTGGCCCTGCCTCAACTAGATGTCAGCCCTGCGACCTGTCAGATTTCTGACCTACAGAAATGTGAGATAATAAACGTTGTTTTAAACCACTAATTGTTGGTAATTTGTTACAGCAGCAATAGAAAACTAATACCAACAGCTAAAGCAAGCCCGCCACCATCAGCTCTAGGTTCCCTCACTAGCTTCTCCTGGCAAAAGCATCAATTCTTACTACATCCCTGAAGATTTGCAGTCATCTGCTAGCCCTTGACCTTCAATAAATTCATCCAGAAAATATTGGGAGGCCACTACATGCTGGCATTGCTTTGGGTTCTGGGGCATAACGGTGAGCAAGAGAGACTTGGGGTTTACAGTTTAGATGGAACCTGAGACAGGCAAATGGACATCTGCAATACAGAGTGACAGAGGAAATACACAGTTTCTTGGGAGCACAGAAGAGGGGTATAGATGGTTCCAAGATGTGGGCTCAGGTAAGGCTTGCTAGGGTCAATGGCCAAGTCAAAACTTGAAGGATGAGTAGGAGAGTTAACCGCATGCACTAGAGTGGGCATGAGGGGTACAAGCAGTAGACAAAGCATGTGCAAAGGTTTGCAATACCTTCAGGCTGGCTTCCTCACTATCTGCAGATGGGAAGGAGAAGAACCTACTGCTCTAGGCTTCTGATGGCTTTTCTGTTACACTCTTTCTGGCCTGACTTCTAAATCTTCGTTCATGTTATTCACATGTATTAGTCCGTTTTGTGTTGCTATAACAGAATTACCTGAGACTGGATGATTTATAAAGAAGAGAGGTTTATTTGGCTTATGATTCTGGGACAGCTGCATCTGGCACGGGCCTCAGGCTGCTTCTACTCATGGTGGAAAGTGGCAGCAGCCGGTGGGTACAAGCAGATCACATGGCGAGAGGAAGCAAGACAGAGAGAGAAGGTACCGGGGTCTTTTAAACAATAAGCTCTCGCGGGAGCTAACAGAGCGAGAACTCACTCATTAAT
>NW_007769448.1:5837-6065 GCF_000696425.1 Galeopterus variegatus | reverse complement strand
TGGGGACAGTCACAGGGAAAGAAACACTGGAAAAGGAGAACACAAATTCAGTACTAGACATGCACGTGGAGATGTCAGTAGAGAAAGGGTCTATAGGTCAAACAAGGCTACACTAGAGGAATAAATTTGGGAGTCAATGGCATACAGTTGGCCATTGGAGTGGTGGGCAGGAGGGAACTATATAAGAAGAAAAGATAGAAAAGAAAAGGTAGATTTCAAGCCTTCTGT
>NW_007769448.1:0-508 GCF_000696425.1 Galeopterus variegatus | reverse complement strand
GACAGGGGCATGGCAAGAGAGTGCAGAGGGTGGGGACTGAGGTGAGGGATTGTGTGAAACAAGACAGATGGAGGGGAAGACAGTGAAGGGCTTGCTGGCTATGACAAAGATGGTAACGTTCCTCCTAAGAAAATTTAAAACAAATTGAAGAGTTTTAAGCCAGTAAGTAACATGATCAGATTTGGGTTTGGAATAGATCATTGTAGCTACTATATCTATCAAATGATTGAAGGGGAGCAAGAAGAGAATCAGAGAAATCAGTAGGGGACTCATGCAAGGGTCTAGTCAATATGCGATGGTAGTGTAAGCTGAGGCAGTGAAGATGGATTCAAAAGCTATGCTGGAGCTAAAACCAGTTGGATTTGGTGATGGCTTAAATACTGGAAGTGAGGGACAAGCAGGTGTTTAGGACCCCAGTGTTTCTGGTTTGTGCACTTGGATGAATAGTGGGGACAGTCACAGGGAAAGAAACACTGGAAAAGGAGAACACAAATTCAGTACTAGACAT
>NW_007769447.1:5865-6065 GCF_000696425.1 Galeopterus variegatus | reverse complement strand
GACTATCATCAAAAAGACTAAGAATAACAAAAGCAGACAAAGATGTAGAGAAAGAGGAACACTTCTACACTGTTGATTAGATTGTAAATTACTACAGCCGCTAAGAAAACAGTACAGAGTTTTTCAAGCAGAACTACCTTATGATCCAGCAATCCCTCTACTGTGTATATACCCAAAGGAATGGAAATCATTGTAATGAA
>NW_007769447.1:0-369 GCF_000696425.1 Galeopterus variegatus | reverse complement strand
AAGCAGACAAAAGAATTTCTGATCTTGAAGATAGCCTTTTTCAAAATAACTCAGGCAGACAGAAATTAAAAAAAGAATTTTAAAAAATGAAGAAAATCTGAGAAAGATAGCAGACAACCTTAAGCACACAAGCATTTGAATCATGAGTGTTCCGGAAGGGGAGGAAAAGTGAAAAGGCATGGAAAACCTATTCAACAAAATAATAATGGGAAACTTTCCAGATATATGGAGAGACACAGACCTTCAGGTCTGGGAGACTCAAAGATACCCAAATGCATTCAACCCAAAAAGATTCTCTCCAAGACACGTTATAGTCAAACAGGCAAAGCTCAAAGCTAAAGAGAGAATCTTTAAAGAAGCAAGAGAAAA
>NW_007769446.1:5835-6065 GCF_000696425.1 Galeopterus variegatus | reverse complement strand
ATAGACTTTTATAACTATAAGATATTTATGTAAGCCTTATGGTAACCACAAAGAAAAAAAATAGTAAACACACAAAACACAGAGAGAAAGGAATCAAAGCATGCCACTAGAGAAAATCATCAAATCATGAAGGAAGATAGTAAGAGAAAGAAAGAAACAACAAAACAGTCCAAATGAACAATGAACAAGAATGGAAATAGTAAATCCTTACCTATCAATAATTACTTTAA
>NW_007769446.1:0-270 GCF_000696425.1 Galeopterus variegatus | reverse complement strand
CCAGGCTAGTCCTGCAGATCCAGGCTCCAGGTTGGTCCCCATGGCACCAAGATCTAGTGGAACCAGGGTATAGGCCTGCTCCAGCAGACCCAGAGTCCAGGCCCAACCTGGTAGGCCCTGGTGCGAGGCTAGCACCCCTGGACTGAGACTCCAGAACCATCCCGAGAGACCCAGTCTCCAGGCACTTTTTCATATATATACACTTGATGACCATTTAAAAAATAGTTTTTGTATGCAGTAGAAATTAAGCTATTACTAGTTTAAAATAGA
>NW_007769445.1:5852-6065 GCF_000696425.1 Galeopterus variegatus | reverse complement strand
AGTTCTACCTAAGAACTTACACAAGTACCTCTTAGGGCAGGGGATTTCTGGATTCTTCCCTTAGGAACAGTACTAGAAAATTCTCAAGGGAAATTGTGTTGCAGAGTTGGTATTTACTTTGAAATTCAGATTTCTAGTTCTCCTAAAACCTTAGTCTCAAGAGGGTTTTGATCTGTAGAAAAGAGACTTGGGCAGCTAACAAAAAAAAAAAAA
>NW_007769445.1:0-515 GCF_000696425.1 Galeopterus variegatus | reverse complement strand
TTGCCAAATCCTTCACCTTGTCAGAATCAGTATCTACTTTAGTTGCGGGATCTTTGAATCTGGCTTCCCTGATGCTCAAGTGACGCTCCCAGAAGTACTTTTTTTTTTAAGGCCAGTGAGTCAGACTTAGCTACAGGGTTTTTGTGTGACGGGTCTCAGTTTCCCAACCTGGCTCTGTGTGGACACTCATTTTCCCTTACTTGAAACCCTCTGCCCACAAACACGTACCTCTGTACACAAAGTCACTGCCTTCTTTCCACGGAAATCTCCCTTTGCTTGCAGAGTTCACAAGAATTCGTCAAAACTGCAGATGTATCAGCCACCCCAGTCCACATGGGTGATGTTCACATGTGTGTTCACCAGCAAGTCAGATTTGCACAAGTAAGACCTTGACCTGAATGTCAAGAACTTGACCCCCTCAGCTCCCTGCTCTGTATTTCAAAGTCCCAGCCCAAGACGATAGCTTTCTTTGGAGAATGCTGACAAGTCTGAATTCACCTACCCCAAAGCATTCA
>NW_007769444.1:5610-6065 GCF_000696425.1 Galeopterus variegatus | reverse complement strand
CACCAGGATGTTGCAAGGGAGCAGGACACAGATCTACAATACCAAAAGCCCACAGACATAGTAACCACATCATTACCTTCTGAGCTGAGCCTTGCCCTATTCAGACTAATGGGATTCTCTCATCCTTCCTTGTAAAATATCTTCAAGACTTCAGACTTTCAGAAAACAAAAGCTAAAAAGAAGAAAATATCTTTAGGTAAAGTCTACTTTTTGCCCCATAATAAAATTTAGTTCTTTTGTGGGAGGTTCAAATAGTTCCTTTCTTCTACTCATTATTTCAGGACCATTTGAGAGGTAGGTAGAGATTATCACAGAGAGATCAGTAGGCCAGCTTCATTACCGATGAACTGATTGGAGAGTGTCGTTTTAGATGTGCGGACAAGTGGGTTTATAGGTACTTCCCCTCCTGGGAATTACACAGACTTTCCACTTAGTAACCAGCATACTGAACAACT
>NW_007769444.1:0-502 GCF_000696425.1 Galeopterus variegatus | reverse complement strand
AAAAAAGAATAGCTTCAACTTCAGCCTCTTAGAAGCATCATTTTTAGGTTACATTTAAGGTGCTTCCTTTTACTCAAGGTTTGGTTGAAGGATTTCTTCTTATTCAATTGTGGTTGCCCCCACTGTTCGCTATTAAACTTTTCATTGCACAGCTCTGCTGAGTCTCTTAAAAGTTTTAAAGGTAACTACATAATTTATCATCTAAAATAGGGGCCTCTTAAGAGTGAAATAAGGTGCAACTAGAAATTATGCCAGAATAACACAAAATAAACCAGAACTGTTCTAGGGAAACTGACATGTATGGTCATTCCACTTAAATCTAAGAACTCAGCATCTCTCAAGCCAGCCCTGGGAACTGGATTCTGCTGAGGCTGGGAACTGGGCTGAGTGTCAAGGCTTCTGCAATTTACCACCTAGACATTCTTCTAGGATTTGCTAATCCACCAGGATGTTGCAAGGGAGCAGGACACAGATCTACAATACCAAAAGCCCACAGACATAG
>NW_007769443.1:5528-6065 GCF_000696425.1 Galeopterus variegatus | reverse complement strand
AAGGGCCCATCTGAAGTTAGAGGTCATGAATTTAAAAACAGACTAATCAGCACAGTTGGACATTTTCTCCAAACACAGTTGGAGGTTCAGTCATAGGTTAGAGCACTAATTAAATTGGATTTAACTGTGAGTTATATCCTCATTCGTATATGTGGAATCTAAAAAAGTTGACTTCGTGGAAGTAGAGAGTAGAACCATGGTTAACATAGGCTGGGGTGGACGGGAGTCAGGGGGGTTAGGAGATGTTGGTCAAAAGATACAAAATTACAGTTAGCATGAATAAGTTCAACAGATCTATTGTATACCATGCTGACTATAATTAATGATGATATTGTATTCCTGAAAAATGCTGAGAGAGTGATGTTAAATGTTTTCACCACAAAAATGGTAACTATATGATGATACATGTTTTAATTAGCTAGATTTAGCTATTTCACAGTGTGTATACATACTTCAAACATTATGCTGTACTTGGTAAATACACAAATCCATGCAATTTATGTCAGTTTAAAATAAATAAATAAATTTGAAAAAAAA
>NW_007769443.1:0-621 GCF_000696425.1 Galeopterus variegatus | reverse complement strand
CTTGATTGAGCTATATGGAGACCTTGGTGACATTCATAAGAGAAGTGCCAGTGCAGAGGTAGGACTCAGTGGGCTTAAGTGAAAGTGTGGACAGCAAGTTTAGACAACAGTTTTTTAAACAACTTTATTGTGGTATATTTTTCATATCATAAAGTAGACAATACTTTTAAGTTTTGCTATAAATAAGAGCACAGCATTGAAAGAGTAGCTGGAATATAATATAAAGTGGAGGGAGGTGAGTTTTTAAAAAGTAAATAAATAATTTTTGTTTAAGATAGGAGGTATTTCAATATGTACATATTATGATGAGAATGATCCAAAGCATGCACACAGAAAGGAAAAGCATGCCAGCCTGGTATGTGGTAGAGGGGATAGTATTCAGGGCAAAAGTTGACAGGTTAGCTTTACCTAAGAGGAAAGACAAGGTATATCTTATAATAGGAAAGTAGGTAGCATATGTAAGTAGAGATGCAGATAGGTCAGTAGATCTGTTGACAGAGCTTGTGTAAAGGCTCTAATGATAGCTTCCATTTTCTCAGTGAAGTCAGAAGCCAGGTCATCAACTAAAATTAAGTGTTTCTGTGTGTGCATGTAGGAGGATCTCTGGAAATTTGGCTAGAG
>NW_007769442.1:5751-6065 GCF_000696425.1 Galeopterus variegatus | reverse complement strand
GATCTCTACAGCCTTTTCTCCCCAGACCATTGTCTGATTGGATTGAGTACATGCTTTCGGGAGGAAAAAAAAAGCAAATCATTCAAGACAAGGAAACAGCCTTGAAAAGACGTACTTATGTCACACCCACGCACCAACACACACCCCTACCTAAATGGCTAGCATTTGAAGATTTTTGTTTTTAAGAAACTTTGCCTTCCTAACTGCCTAGTCTATCCTGGCAAGTGGTAATCTTAATCAATGGTTGAATCTATTAATTTCTCTCAGGCCTTACATGCTTATCTTGAAAAATGACCCAATGAGTTTACTTTATT
>NW_007769442.1:0-212 GCF_000696425.1 Galeopterus variegatus | reverse complement strand
GTATTTTGATTTTTTTAATAGGAAACTTGTTTTGATTTTGTTTCTGTGAGATTGTTCATGAGAATCACTGCATGCATGCCAAAAAAGAAAAAAGATATATAGATGATAGATAGATAGGTAGATAGACAGACAGACAGACAGACAGACAGACAGATAGATAGATAGATAGATAGATAAATAGATAGTTGCCAGGAAACACTGACTGTCCAGCT
>NW_007769441.1:5836-6066 GCF_000696425.1 Galeopterus variegatus | reverse complement strand
GTGCTTAGTGCCACTGAGCAGGACATGTAAAAATGGTTACAATGGTAAATTTTAATGTGTACGTTACCACAATAACAAAATGTGGGGAAGATGTTTCATCTTGTTAAAGTACCTAAATACTTGGAGCTCTACCCTGAATTTAGTGCAATAAGATGTAGGGTAGGTGATCCTTCTGGTTAAAGTAATAGAAGCAGTTTGATTTTTATTCTTTTTGTCTGAAGCCATCAAGC
>NW_007769441.1:0-317 GCF_000696425.1 Galeopterus variegatus | reverse complement strand
TTTTCAAGTAAAAGAGTAACATTTTATGGAATAAATGTCTGAGTATAACTAGATTTTTATGCCCATAGATAGTGCTTTACACACAGCCATTCATCATGTTTCTTTTTCTTTCTTGGTTGCTGGCTGATATGGGGATCCAAACCCTTTACCTTCATGTTATAACACTGTGCTCTAACCAACTGAGCTAAGTGGTTATCCCTTATTGAGGCTTGTAAGGTAGCTCATAATTCCTGTCAATTCCCTAAGGCGAGTCCTGTGGTTAGGATTATCAGTTGGGCCTCAGATAATCAGGTGGTTGATAGTGCTTTGTTGAATCT
>NW_007769440.1:5769-6066 GCF_000696425.1 Galeopterus variegatus | reverse complement strand
GTTGTCAGTTCCTTTAATAATAAATGAAGGTAGAAATTGGGTTCCACACAATTATTATTTTCTTCCTGCTCGACAACACCTATTTTAGGTTAAGAAGTTCCTATGTTGCTTTGATTGAGTTCCTTGAGCTAGTTCCTTGAGATCAGTGTGCATCTTTTAAAGGAGGAGTTCATTTTTTAAGAGAAATTTTTAGAGAGATTGATTATCACTCTAACTTTCTCAATTTTAGAGAAGATGCAAAGTGACTCCACACCAGTTTATTAAATTTATTTTAAGTAATATTGGTGTTAAAGAGGG
>NW_007769440.1:0-251 GCF_000696425.1 Galeopterus variegatus | reverse complement strand
TACATAGTTATATGATATTATAACAACACTGCACTTAAAAGAGAATATAGATGCTAGTGTAGCTATTTTGGGTTTTTAAAAATTACTTTCATACAACTAGAGAAACCTCCTGTCTCCAGTGCTCACCAGGACTGACCATGATTACATGCAGTGGCAGGTTGAGAGTGATATTTGCTTCAGATTTAGGGCAATTGCATGAAGTATTGATGGCACACAATGAATTCCAGTACGAATTTTCACAATTGAAAAGA
>NW_007769439.1:8900-9297 GCF_000696425.1 Galeopterus variegatus | reverse complement strand
TGGTCTGATTATTTCTCCTAGATCGATTAGCTTGGTTTGATGAGTTTACTTAGATTGATTATCTGTGTCTGATGAGTTTACATAGATCGATGAGCTTGGTCTGATGAATTTACTTAGATCAATTGGCTTGGTCTCGTGAGTTTACTTAGATCGATTAGCTTGGTCCGATGAGTTTCCTTAGATCAATGAGCTTGGTCTGATTAGTTTTCTTAGATCAAATGGATTGGTGTCTTGAGTTTACTTAGATCGATTAGCTTGCTCTGAATAGTTTATTTGATCGATTAGCTTGGTCGGATGAGTTTACTTAGATCAAAGGTCTTGGTCTGATGAGTTTACTTAGATTGATGAGCCTGGTGTGATGAGTTTACTTAGATCGAAGGGCTTGGTCTGATGAGTT
>NW_007769439.1:5314-6930 GCF_000696425.1 Galeopterus variegatus | reverse complement strand
TACAAGATCGAGTAGCTTGGTCTGATTATATTTCCTAGATTGACTAGCTTGGTCTGATTATATCTCCTAGATCGATTTCTCCTAGATCGATTAGCTTCGTTTGATGAATTTACTTAGATCGATTAGCTGTGTCTGATGAGTTTACTTAGATCGATTGGCTGGGTCTGATGAGTTTTCCTAGATCGTTTGGCTTTGTCCGATTTGTTTTCCTAGATTGATTGGTTTGGTCTCGTGAGTTTACTTAGATCGATTAACTTGGTCTAATGAGTTTACTTGGATCGATGAGCTTGGTCTAATGAGCTTACTTAGATCGAATAGATCGGTCGGATGAGTTTACTTAGATCTATGTGCTCCGTCTGATGTGTTTACTTATATCAATGTGCTTGGTCTGATGAGTTTACTTAGATCGATGAGCTTGGTCTGATGACTTTACTTAGATCAATGAGCACGGTCTGATGACTTAGACCGATAAGCTCGGTGTGATCAGTTTACTTAGATCAATGAGCTTGGTCTGATGAGTTTACATAGATTGATGTGCTTGGTCTGATGAGTTTACTCAGATCGATGATCTCGGTCTGATGAGTTTACTTAGATCGATGTGCTTTGTCTGATGAGTTTACTTAGATCGATTAACTAGGTGTGATAAGTTTACTTAGATCGATGAGTTTGGTCTGATGAGTTTACTTATATCGATGAGCTTGCTCTGTTGAGATTACATATATTGATGAGCCCAGTCTGATGAGTTTAAGTAGATCGATGAGTTTACTCTTTTGAGTTTAGTTAGATCGATGAGCTTGGTCTGATGAGTTTACTTAGATCGATTAGCTTGCTCTGATGAGTTTACTTAGATCGAAGAACTTGGTCTAATGAGTTTATGTAGATCGAAGAGCTCGGTCGGATGAGTTTACTTAGATCGATATGCTTCGTCTGATGTGTTTCCTTAGATCAATGTGCTTGGTCTAATGAGTTTACTTAGGTCGATGAGCTTGGTGTCATGTGTTTAATTAGATCAAAGGGCTTGGTCTGATGAGTTTACTTAGATTGATTAGCTTGCTCTGATGAGTTCACTTAGATCGATGATCTTGGTCTGATGAGTTTACTTAGATCGATGAGCTTGGTCTGATGATTTTAGTTAGAGGAAAGTGCTTGGTGTGATGAGCTTACTTAGATCGATGGGCTGGGTCTGATGAGTTTACTTAGAACGATTAGCTTGCTTTGATCATTTTCCTTAGATCAATAAGCTTGGTCTGATGAGATTACTTAGATAGATGAGCTTGGTCTGATGCGTTTACTTTGATGGATTAGCTTGCTCTGAGTAGTTTACGTAGATCGATGAGCTTGGTCTGATGAGTACTTAGATCGATGAGCTCAGTCTGATGAGTTTACTTAGATCTATGTGCTTTCTCTGTTGAGTTTACTTAGATCGATGAGCTCAGTCTGATGAGTTTACTTAGATCTATGTGCTTTCTCTGTTGAGTTTACTTAGATCGATGAGCTCTGTCTAATGATTTTACTTAGATCAATGAGCTCATTCTGATGAGTTTACTTAGCTCAATGTGCTCGGTCTGATGAGTTACTTAGATCGAAGTGCTTGGTCTGATGAGTTTACATAGATC
>NW_007769439.1:3231-3449 GCF_000696425.1 Galeopterus variegatus | reverse complement strand
TAGTTTTCCTAGATCGATTAGCTTGTTCTGATTAGTTTTCCTAGATCGATTAGCTTGGTCTCACTAGTTTTCCAGGATCGATTAGCTTGGTCTGATTAGTTTTCCATGATCGATTAGCTTGGTCTGATTAGTTTTTCTAGATCCATTGGCTTGGTTCGATTAGTTTTCCAGGATCGATTAGTTGGGTCTGATTAGTTATCCTAGATCGATTAGCTTGG
>NW_007769439.1:0-276 GCF_000696425.1 Galeopterus variegatus | reverse complement strand
ATGAGTTTACTTAGATCAATGAGCTTGGTCTGATTACTTTACTTAGATCGATTGGCTTGGTTTCTTGAGTTTACCTAGATCGATTAGCTTGCTCTGATTAGTTTATTTGATCGATTAGCTTGCTCTGATGAGTTCACTTAGATTGATGATCTTGGTCTGATGAGTTTACTTAGATAGATGATCTTGGTCTGATGCATTTACTTAGATCGATGAGTTTGGTCTGATGACTTTACTTAGATCGATGAGCTCGGTGTGATGAGTTTACTTAGATCGATA
>NW_007769438.1:5833-6066 GCF_000696425.1 Galeopterus variegatus | reverse complement strand
TATACTGAGTAATTCATACAGCTAACACTATTTGTTTATTGATTTATACTCTATTTTCACCATCTGACAGTGACGTTCTGACGGTTGACCTCTATCTAATGTGTCAACTGAGCTACGTTACCCTCTGGACATGGCTATGCTCTACCAGTAGGAGATAGGAGAGGAGAAAGCGCAGGATACATGGCACTTTGGTTCCTTTCTTCACTTGGCCAACATTTGCTAGTGTGTCTTTC
>NW_007769438.1:0-476 GCF_000696425.1 Galeopterus variegatus | reverse complement strand
AATCTTATTTAGGATCATTTTTGGTAACTATTGATTTAGTTTTTATTTCTTTGGTGTACATTTCTGGAAATTAAGGGAAGAAAAACCTAAAACTTTTATCTAGCAGTTCACATTACTTAGAACATAATATAATAAACAAATTTGCAATTGATAACTGATTTAGTTTATAGTAGTATAAGTGTAAATTATATTAGTAAAAACAATGTTACAGATAATTTCCA
Source organism: Galeopterus variegatus (assembly GCF_000696425.1). Taxonomy (NCBI): domain Eukaryota; kingdom Metazoa; phylum Chordata; class Mammalia; order Dermoptera; family Cynocephalidae; genus Galeopterus; species Galeopterus variegatus. The sequence goes on along the minus strand of NW_007769438.1, from coordinate 255 downwards.
GTTAAAGTTAAATATTTTCTGTTAAAATTTTTCTTTATACAAAGTTAGGTTTTAATGTACCTCATATTATTTTTTGAAATATCTAAATTCAAAGTATACTATAAGGATTGCGTTTTACTATTTTCCGCACTTGCTTCTCTCAAACCATCATTTTATGTTTACCTAATGAATATTCAAATAGATTCTATACCTTTTATACTGAGTAATTCATACAGCTAACACTATTTGTTTATTGATTTATACTCTATTTTCACC
>NW_007769437.1:0-6066 GCF_000696425.1 Galeopterus variegatus | reverse complement strand
GAGGGTTCTGGGTGCTGGGACAGAGCCCCTCAGTGAGCAGGCCCCAATATTGTCAGCAGCGGACGGGCAGAGCCGTAGAGGGAGGAGATGAAAGAATAAAAATAAACCTTCCCGAGCAGCCACCCAGCCGAGCAGAGAACGTTCTCTGTTTCTCCTCTTCACCACCCATGTCCAGAAAGTGACCAGCCCCTCCTCACTCTTCCCATGACTCAGACCTGCCTGTGTGGGCTGGAGGGTTCTGGGTGCTGGGACAGAGCCCCTCAGTGAGCAGGCCCCAATATTGTCAGCAGCGAACGGGCAGAGCCATAGAGGGAGGAGATGAAAGAATAAAAATAAACCTTCCCGAGCAGCCACCCAGTCGAGCAGAGAACATTCTCTGTTTCTCCTCTTCACCACCCATGTCCAGAAAGTGACCAGCCCCTCCTCACTCTTCCCATGACTCAGACCTGCCTTTGTGGGCCGGGCCCTCACCCCACCTGGAAAAGCAGCCACATTTGAGACACCTCCACATCACAGTGCCTTTGAAACCCCCATTAGGGAGCATCCTCTTGGGGAATGGGGGGGCACTGTGGAGGACAGTCAAGAGTTTAAAGACCTGGGTGCAGAGGCTAACTTTGCCACAAACTGCTGGGATAGCCTTGGGAGACCCCCTTCTCTCTGAACCTGAGTTTTCTCACCTGTGCAAGGGGTCTCAGAGGAAGCAGGAAGTGCCGATGTCCTTCATAAAGTGTAAAAGGCTGTAGGGAGGTGAGGAGTGGTTACAAGCAGCATCTCCGAGCTGCCTGTGGAGTTGCTGCCAGGCCAGCAGGGCACTGGGGAGACAGACCCCTGGAGGCTGGATCGGCCAGCACTCTGTGTAACCTACAGCGAGGGGCTCTCAGAGGACTAAGGTTCCATCCCACTCAGAACCTAGGCTGCCTTCTCTAAAAAAGAAAGCAGGATAGGTGAGGAGTGGTTACAAGCAGCATCTCCGAGCTGCCTGTGGAGTTGCTGCCAGGCCAGCAGCGCACTGGGGAGACAGACCCCTGGAGGCTGGATCGGCCAGCACTCTGTGTAACCTACAGCGAGGGGCTCTCAGAGGACTAAAGTTCCATCCCACTCAGAACCTAGGCTGCCTTCTCTAAAAAAGAAAGCAGGATACTGGCAGGTAAAAGATTTAGGCTCTTTGGGGACCACCTGCCTAATTCCTGTCCCTGCTGCAGATGGCAAACCGAGGCCAGAGGGGGGATGGTCTTGTCCATAGTCACAGCAGGGCAGAGCAGTGTGGCTGAGACTCTGCCCTAGACTGCATGTCCCCTCTCCCAGGAGCAATCTCTCTGCTTGTGGACCTACTATGTGCCTGTGGCTTTTCATGTGTCCCCACAAAAACCACCCCACAGAGTTGGGGTCCTGATTCCTACTTCATAGAGGAGGAAACTGAGTCTCTGGGAGATGAAACCTCTTGCCCAAGTTCTTTCAATGGTTAATGGTGGAACTGGACCTGGAACTCCGGTCATGGGACCCACATATGTGCTCTACCTCTGCCAGCCCTGCCTACCCCTGGTTCACGGCTGCTGCTTTCTCCCTCCACAGGACCAGCCCCCAGCGAAGAGGCTGGAACCAAGGCCCGCTTCCCTCTGCGTGATGCTGTGGAGGAGGGCACCTGGACGGCCACCGTGGTGGACCAACAGGACAGTGTCCTCTCGCTGCAGCTCAGCACCCCAGCCCACGCCCCCATTGGCCTGTACCGCCTCAGCCTGGAGGCCTCCACCGGCTACCAGGGCTCCAGCTTCGTGCTGGGCCACTTCACCCTACTCTTCAACAGCTGGTGCCCAGGTGGGCTGCACTCCATCCACGGGCAGAGGGGGTGGGTAGCGGTTAGGGCTGGAGCCACCCTTGGAGGCCCCCAGGGGAGGGAGAGACAGGACAGAAGAGACATCAGGGTGGACTGAGGGAGGCCCCTGCACCAGCTCTGTGCTCCCACCTCACAAAACTCTCACTACATGAGTACTCTTGTTATCCCCGTGTGTGGATGAGGAGACAAGGTCACAGAAGCAAAATGACTTGCCCAGGGCCACACAGCTACCAAGGGATCCCCCCTGTGTCTGAGGCCCATGTGTTCCCATAGCAGTGTGAACTGGGATGTGGCGGTGTCTTGGTTTCAGAGCCCCCACGTCAGGAATTGGGTGCCCAGCTGATGCCCAGGGCCGGGGCACCATGTCCTGGTTGTGTATCGTGGGGCCCTGTTTTAAATCTCACCTGGACTGGTTTGGGGAGGGGAGAGAGAGGGAGGTGGAGGGATAGGGAACCAGGAGAGGCGAGTGGGAGCGGTTTGGTTACCTGCTGCCTCCTTAGACATCATCTCACTTGTTCCTTCCAACAATCCCAAGGGGGAGATGTCAGCGTTCCCATCTCACAGACAGGAAACTGAGGCTCAGGAAAGTTAAGTGGCTTTTGAGAGCTCCTTCAATAAGTGGACAATGTTGGACAAAACTGGAAAGCCAGCAGGGAGAGGTTGGAAGAGGTGAAGGCTGACTTGAGCAGGAGGGGGGAGGCCCCTGCCCAGGCCTCGGTTTTCCCATCTGACTAATAAGGCATTTGAACCTGATGATCTGTTTCCTTCCTGCTCTGACCTAGCAAAGCACGGAGACCTGGGAACAGAAAGTCCCTCCTCAAAGCCTGGGCCCGGGGCAGAAATTCTGGCCTCCCCACCATCAGGCAACCACCTTCTGACTGGGCCACTGCTTTATTTTTCCTCCATTTTGAGGCATTTTATAACCCGCTTGAGCAGAAAGCTTTTTAATTTTCTCTTTTGCATAGGTGGGCTTTTATTTCTAATTATATAACAGTAAGACTTGAGAACACCCTCTTTAGAAAATCTTCATGTGCTACAAAGGAACAGCCTCTCCTTTGATTCCCCCTCCTTGGAGGACACCATCTTTGGGGACCTCATTTCCTTAGAATCATCTGTATGTACCTGGAGAAATGGCTGTATATTATGGATCTCTCTCAAACTTAAAAGGATCCCACAGTATAATCCACCTACAACTTCATTTTTTCCCCACAACAATACATCTCAAAGATCTGTCCACATTGGTTTGCAACATCTGCCCATTCTTTTTAAGAGCCCAGACTGTCTAGTACTTTGCCCGTGTGGACAGTTCATTCGTCCAGCCCCCTACGATGCACATGAGGTTATCCCCAGTGGCTTATCCCAGGGAGGGTATCCCAAGAGCACTCCTGCTCACGTGCCCCATGGCCACATGGAACGATTTCCCAGGACAAAAGTGGCCTTGCGGGACCATGCTGTATGCTAGTTTTGAATTTTAGTCTGGCTGCAGAGGGTTGCAAGTAGTTGGCAGCTGTGCCACAGAGCAGGAGCATGCCAGTGGTCCCGCCCTCGCTGCTGCCACCACAGGCTTTTAGAGTTCAGGGAACGGGGAGTGTGGTTCTGGGGGATGTCTGCCTTCCTCCTGCTCTGCCTCACCCTGTGGGTTGGGGTGGCGGTCATCCAAGCAGCACAGTGACTACAGTGACCTACATCCCGGGGAGGAGCCTTGAGGAGGAGGCAGAGCGGGTGATGTGAAAGCAGGAAATTGGGCTCCGGTGGGGGCGGGGGCTCTGGGGGAGGAAATCGTTCTGATGGTGGGAAAGGGCTGGATCTGCCTGCGAAACAGGACCCTCCTGTCCCTAAGCTCCAAGACGGAATGATCTCGTGCCAGTTATGTGCCAGTGTGCATCCCCAGTTCCCCCATCTTTACCAGATGGAGACCTGAGTGGGGGACATCTCAGTTCTGGTTCCCTGAGCCGGGGTGGGGACAAGTTGGCAAATGCTGACACTCTCGCTGCAATGACAAAACACCGTGGGTTTTTCTTCTTCCTCTATTCTTTCTCCCACACTGCCTGGCTGGTTCACAGCCACATAGTTTATTTACTTTAAGGTTAATTTTTATTGCACAATCTCCAGAGCCTAGCAGCAAGATTTACAAGGGGCTCTGCCATTTACCCATTTGCTCTCCTTGCAGCAGTAAAAGTGGGAATTGCTGGTCACCGCGGATGGGCATGACGGGCCTGGGGTCCCAGGGTCTGGCAGCTGCACCCCAGGCCCAGATCCGACAGGAACTGGACAGGCTTTCCCAGGCCTACTTCTCCATTAGACACACTTGGCTCAATGTCTGGGTTCCATGATACTTTTAGGGGCCCACAAAAATGTTTTAACTTTTTTTGAAATCAGAAGGAAAAAAAATGAACATTTAAGTCCAACAGTATGTTTTAATGTGTAATATTAAGATAGGCATCATTATGCCGATGCAGTCTTAAAATTTATTTATCTGTTTTTTAATGGAGGAGGGAATTCATGGAAGCAGAAATGCTTAGGTCCCCCCAGAGACACAACGTGGCTCTGGATTTCCCCTTCCCAGCCTCAGTTTCTTCATCTATGAAGTGGAGACTATAAAGCCAGTCTGACCTTTGGGCTCCTGCCATCTGGCCCCAATGTCCTTAGCCCTTTTTTCCCCCTCATTAGCCACAGGCAGCTAAGTGCTCTGCATTGGCAGTAGCCAAACCTTTGATCTCTCTGGTCTTCTGCTTAGAATGCCATCAGCCAGGCTCCACCTAAATAAACTTTAATCGTTTATCAAGGCAGTATTCACATGCCACCTCCTCCAGGGAGTCCTCCCTGACTCTCCAAGCTGAACAGGATCCTGCCTTCCCTGAACCTCAGTGACCTTTCTCGGCTTTCCCCTCTGGCACTGAATTCTCCACCTTGCGTCATGCTCACTCCTCATGCTGGCACACAGCTTTAGTTTCCAAAACACCTTTCAGGTCTGCAGACACAATTTACTCTTGGGCTAACAGTGAGATGTCGAGGTGGGCAGAGAAGGCCAAGTGTCCTGCCCAGGGTTACACAGCAAGTGAGGAGCAGGGACAGGGGTCTCCCGACTTCTGGTACAGCCAGTTCTCCTCTATCTCTTGTTTTGGCATCAGTTTTCTCGGCCAAGTGTCCTGCCCAGGGTTACACAGCAAGTGAGGAGCAGGGACAGGGGTCTCCCGACTCCTGGTCCAGCCAGTTCTCCTCTATCTCTTGTTTTGGCATCAGTTTTCTTATCTTTAAAATGGGGCTTTCAAGTGTTCCTTCCTTGTAGGGCTCTTGTGAAGATTAAATCAATTAATACACATCATACATTTATCACAAGTCCTGGCCCATGGCACCTGTTGAATAAATGGCAGCCTTTGTCATCACTAACTGGTAACACCTTATCCCATTGACATGGGATTATTAATTAATGATTAATTTTTTAAATTAAAAGATAGAAAGACCTCTGAGATGCTGGCTTGGCCCAGAGAGTTGGCACTCTGGCTGCCAGGTTTGCAGGGACCCTGGGCCCCACCAGACCCAGAGCTGAGGCCCTTTTCTTCCTGCCCACAGCGGATGCTGTGTACTTGGATTCAGAAGAGGAGCGGGAGGAGTACGTCCTCGCCCAGCACGGCTTTATCTACCAGGGCTCAGCCAAGTTTATCAAGAGTGTACCTTGGAACTTTGGGCAGGTAGGGTCCCACCTTACCCCACAACCATCTCAGGTTCTCCTGTGTGCTGGGTCTGTGTCTGGGCAGCCAAAGCTGCAAAGATATGAGTTGGTTGTAGAGTCACCCACCCCATGTTGTCAGGATACAAGGGCCCTGAAATGGCTAAAGGCTCAGGAAGGGCTGAAGCTGGCCTGAGGTCACACAGCAAAGGGAGCAGTGCTGGATTCAAGGTGGGGAAAGAGTCAGTAGAGCCTTTAGGAGCTGTGAAATTGGTTGGTATTCTGGGAGGAGAAAGAGTGAACAATTAAGGCCGTATATCAAAATCATAGGCAGCACTTGGAGGGTGCCTACTACATGCTAGGCATGTATTGAGAAGGGGTTTTAAGCTATTATCCAGATCAGTGGTTCCCAAACTTGAATGTACATCAGAATCACTGGGAGAGAGAGTTAAAACACAGATGGCTGGGCCCCAGCCCTATTTTTGGATTCAGTACGTCTGGGTGAGAATTTGCATTTCTTTTTTATTTTTTTTCCTTTTTGTCTTTTTTTGTGTCCGGCAAC
>NW_007769436.1:5807-6066 GCF_000696425.1 Galeopterus variegatus | reverse complement strand
AATTTGTCATCTACAGAACTACCCTAAAAGAGTAGGTAATGGAAACCCTCTCAATAAAAAGAACACCATAAAGTAAAGAATCTTGGATTAGCAGAAAAAAAGGAAGAACAAAAGAAACAGTAAACATATGGGTAAATACAGTACATTATTTTCCACTTTTTGAATTTTGTAAATACTATTTGATGGTTGGAGCAAAAATTATAGTATAGCCTGATTTGGTTCTAAATGTATTTAGAGGAAACATTTATGACAATTATAA
>NW_007769436.1:0-395 GCF_000696425.1 Galeopterus variegatus | reverse complement strand
TTTTTTTTTTTCAATAAAGAAAATAATATTTGGGAGTAAGGCCACAGGCTGTCGTTTTTCCCTAATTTTCTTAGGTCAGCATTATCGAAGAAATGCACATTGGAGTCCAGGTGGGGCAGAGTGCCAGATTTGTAGCTTGGAACCCAGGTTCTAATCCTGGTTTTGAAACCATTAGAGCTGTTCATTCTGAGTTCTCTCTGGCTGCGTGCACGGGAAATGTCTTAGTCCATTTTCTGTTGCTATAACAGACTATGTGGAACAAAATACAGGTTTGAGTATTAGTTGGCTTGATGTAGAAAATCAGTGGAGTTCACTTGTGTTCTAGGACAAAAGTGTGTTTTCACCTTCATTCTCTAACTTGATCTTCTGCACTAACCAAATCAGACTGGGTAATT
>NW_007769435.1:5595-6066 GCF_000696425.1 Galeopterus variegatus | reverse complement strand
CCATCCAGTGAACTTTTTATTTTCTTTTTATAAATGTTGAGTTCCGTATGTGTTTTCATTTAGTTCTTCTTTATATCTTTAACTTTCTGCAAAGACTTTGTGTTAAAATTTTCCTGGTCTTGTGCACAACAAGTTATTTTGGATTGTATTTTGTACACTTAAAATATTTTGTAATGAGGGCCAGCCCAGTGGCGCACTACACTAGTGTGCCGCTTGGGAAGTGCGGAGGCACTCCCGCCGAGGGTTTGGATCCCACATGCAGACCGGTTCCCGCTCACTGGCTGAGCGAGGTGCGGGGGCAACACCAAGGGTTGCGATCCCGTTGCCGGTCCGGGTCCGGTCCGGGGGCGACACTGAGGGTTGCGATCCGTTGCCGGACACGGAAAAAGACAAAAAGAAAAAAAAATTTTTTTTGTAATGAGATTCTGGGTCTTATTTAAATTCTATGAAGAATCTTGATGTATTGGTTTT
>NW_007769435.1:0-555 GCF_000696425.1 Galeopterus variegatus | reverse complement strand
ACAGTCACCATAAATAATAGCTGCCTGTGATCTGTCCTGATGATTAGCATTCCTTCCTGGATGGGGGTCATTTTGCCAGGATCTCTCTGTGTTCTTAAATGACAAGTGAGAATCACATGGAACCAAGAGCAAATAAGCAGTTATGCCTGGGTCTAATCCTCACTGTCACCATATATGCATATATAATATGTGTGTATGTACTTGTATATGATGTAATGGCTGAATATATATTACAATGCACTCTTGTCCTATTCTCCTATACTTGTGGGACCCCCATGACATGAATGTTTGACATTTTGGTATTATTCCATGGGTCCTTAAGGCTCTGTTCATTTTTTTGTTTGTTTCTTTTGTTTAGATTTCAGACTAGATCATTTCTATTGTTCTATCTTCAGGTCCATCAATTCTTTCCTTTCTCATCTCCATTCTGCTATTCAGGCCATCCAGTGAACTTTTTATTTTCTTTTTATAAATGTTGAGTTCCGTATGTGTTTTCATTTAGTTCTTCTTTATATCTTTAACTTTCTGCAAAGACTTTGTGTTAAAATTTTCCTG
>NW_007769434.1:5812-6066 GCF_000696425.1 Galeopterus variegatus | reverse complement strand
TTTGTTTACTTATGGATATCAGTTGTTCTAACACCAGTTGTTCAAAAAGCTGTCCTTTCTCCATTGAATTGCTTTTGCACCTTTGTCAAAACTCAGTTGGGCATATTTGGTTTGGTCTGTTTCTGGATTCTCTATTCTATTCCATTGGTCTATGTGTCTAGCTCTCTGCCAGTACCACACTGTCTTAATTACCGGAGCTAGACATTAAACCTTCTCATCACATAGAGGAATCCCTCCCTCTTTATTTTTCTTTT
>NW_007769434.1:0-310 GCF_000696425.1 Galeopterus variegatus | reverse complement strand
ATTTCATCCCCAAGGTCTTAACTTATTTCAACTCAAAAGTCCAAAGTCAAAGTCCCATTTGCGAAATCAAAATAAGTTATTTACTTTCAAGATATAATGGTGGGACAAACATAGGGTACACATTCCCGTTCAAAGAGGGAGAAATAAGCCAAAGGAAGGTCCAATTTATCAATTTTTTAGATGAATTGTGCTTCAGGTGTCGAGTCTGTGAACTCTTCACCTACTCATATATCCCAAAGATTTTCTATGTTTTTTTTTTTTTAAGTTTTATGGCTTTATGCTTTACATTTAAGCCCATGATACATTTTGA
>NW_007769433.1:5855-6066 GCF_000696425.1 Galeopterus variegatus | reverse complement strand
GAAACTAATACACCATATTATTCATTTCATCTATCAGTTGCTTCAGTGAAAAATGTATATTCAATATGAGTTTAAATTTAAAAAAATAAGATAAAATAGTAAGTGACAAGGACACAGTATCGGGTCTACATGCAAAATGATGCTGAGTATGTTATTTGCAAAAACAATCATAAGTCCAAAAATAGGAAAGCTAAGAGAAATTGAAGAAGCT
>NW_007769433.1:0-317 GCF_000696425.1 Galeopterus variegatus | reverse complement strand
TACTGAGTGGTGCAAAGACCAAGGATACTAAAATGTACTTTTCAATCACCCATTCTCACAATAAACTTGTCCCTCCTACCAGTCTTCATATCAATAAATGATATCCACATCTACTTAGTGGATTAAACAACACAAAAATGCCATTTATTATTCCATATGTTGTAGCTTCTCTTCTCACAAACATCTGTCAATAAATAATAGTTTCTATTTGCAAAATAACTCTATTTCTTCCAGTGTTTGCTCTCTGAGCCATCATTGTCCTTAAGTTGGTCTTTAGCAGTTAGTACAAAATGAATCAACTATACTTTTTTGTTAAT
>NW_007769432.1:5819-6066 GCF_000696425.1 Galeopterus variegatus | reverse complement strand
TTGGATCCCATGTGGAGACCGGTTCCCGCTCACTGGCTGAGCGCGGTGTGGGCGTGACACCGTGGGTTGCGATCCCGTTGCTGGTCCCCGGTACGGGCACGACACCAAGGGTTGCGATCCCATTACCAGTCAGTAAAAAAAGACAAAAAGGAAAAAAAAAATGTGTAGGAATTTACTACATGCACTTATATCTACTAGCAATGTATTATTACCCAAAGGTAATAATAAGAGGCTGCAATTCTAGAGA
>NW_007769432.1:0-1161 GCF_000696425.1 Galeopterus variegatus | reverse complement strand
AATGAAATTTATTGCTTACAGTTTCTGAGGCTGGGAAGTCCAAAGTCCATCTGGCGGTGGTAACAGGGACCCAGGGGTCTCACATTGCAAGATGGCAGAAGCAGAGAGAGCAGAGAGAGAGACAGACTCTCTTCTTTTAAAGACCTCAGAAGAGCTGGCCTGTGGCTCACTCGGGAGAGTGCGGTGCTGAGAACACCAAGACCCCAGGTTTGGATCCTATATAGGGATGGCCGGTTCGCTCACTGGTTGAGTGTGGTGCTGACAACACCAAGGCAAGAGTTAAGAACCCATTACCGGTCATCTTTTAAAAAAAACCATAAAATAAATAAATAAATAAACAAATAAATATAAATATATATATATATATATATAAATAAAATAAAGACCTCAGAACCACACCGCTGACCACCATTTTTAATCCATTGACTAGGCACTACAATCCAGTCACCTCTTTAAGGTTCCACCTTTCAATTACCATAATAGGATTTTCCACCCTGTTAACAGTCATAGTGGGGGCTAAGTTTCTCATACATAAAACTTGGGGGACACAATTCAAGCATCAATGAATTTTGGGGGGATATAATTCAATCCACTACACCCTCCTACTTTGATGCAGCTCCTAGGTGCTGGAATAATTTACCTGTGAAACTGCAGAGTATAAAATTTGCAAAGCAAGCCTTATAGCCTGACCTAAAACACAACTTGACACTGTTATAAATAATAGTCATGAAATGTTCTGTGAATTAAATGAATTCTCAAAATGTATATTGAGCTCCCAATATTTATTGAACTCCCCTCAGGTGGGAAGGGGGTTGGGGAAGGGCCAATAGAACACACTGTATGTGGTGTCTCTGCCTTCCTGCACGTCGGTTAAATTTAACCACCCTAACAGTGGGCTGTGCTAGGGCAGGGGTCACAGTGGAAACCCTTTCTCTACTCCTAGGCCTGGATATAACCTGATGTATAGATATTGCCCACTAACCCATTTTGTTTGATTTGATTTAGAAATCAATTGATCAAGGGCCGGCCCGGTGGCGCACTGGAGAGTGCGCCGCTTGGGAGTGCGGTGGCGCTCCCGCCGAGGGTTTGGATCCCATGTGGAGACCGGTTCCCGCTCACTGGCTGAGCGCGGTGCAGGTGCAGCACCGGGGGTTGCGATCC
>NW_007769431.1:5854-6066 GCF_000696425.1 Galeopterus variegatus | reverse complement strand
TCGCTCAGCCAGTGAGCGGCCGGTCTGTATGTGGGATCCGAATCCTCGGCGGGAGCGCCACTGCACTTCCCAAGCGGCGCACTATCACAGTGCGCCACCGGGCCGGCCCAGGAGATTCCATTTTTAATGCCTCTTCTTGATGCCCCCTAATATCATTCCTTCCATCTCCCCCAAGACAGGCTCCCAGGCTTTGGGAAACCCTGGCTGGACTG
>NW_007769431.1:0-367 GCF_000696425.1 Galeopterus variegatus | reverse complement strand
AAAAAAAAAAAAGTCAGCTAGCACCAAACCAGACTTCCTCTGTCACAGAATCACTCTCTCACTGATTCCATTTTTTGTTTCTGTTTTCTGGCAGCTGGCCACGCTAGTACAGGGATCCAAACCCTTGGCCTTGGTGTTATACCACTGCCCTCTAACCAACTGAGCTAACTGGCCAGCTCCGGAGATTCCATTTTTTTTTTTTTTTCCTTTTTGTCTTTTTTCGTGGCCGGCAACGGATCGCAACCCTCAGTGTTGTGCCCCTACCGGACCGGGACCGGCAACGGGATCGCAACCCTCCGCGTTGCTCCTGCACCTCGCTCAGCCAGTGAGCGGCCGGTCTGTATGTGGGATCCGAATCCTCGGCGGG
>NW_007769430.1:5127-6066 GCF_000696425.1 Galeopterus variegatus | reverse complement strand
ATGCTGGTTTTTTAAATAACCTCCCAAGTTTTAAGAACCAGATGTAATTTTTCTCCATTAAAAGACAGTCTTTAAAGGCTTCTAAACCAATAGTTCAAGTCAGATAGTCTCAGCTTGTTGTTTGATGAAACTCTTTTAGTAATTAAATCATTTAGATCAGTTCTAATTTTGAACTGCAAATGACGAAATTGTCTCACCTTCTCAACTGATTTGTTCCAGCTCTGAGATATTGGTTAACATATTTGTTTTAAAATAATTTTTCTTTACTGTACAATGCCCAAGATACATCACAATGTGCAAACAGAACTGGAAAAGACTTATAATTTGTTTAAAGGTCAAAGGTCTTTGAGAGTATTGGGATTCCTCTAACCAAAGGAGAGTTGAAAGGAGAGTTGAAATGTAAGATTAAAAGTCGCTCAGAAAGTATTCCATCTGGTAAGTATCTTTCAAAAGATTTTCCCTCAAGCAATTTCCTAAATACCATATACTGTTCTACATCTTCTACAATGTCAATGAAATAAAGTCAGTCTCTCTCAAACATCAGAAAATTATAGAGCCTTAAAAAGTAAAACAGAGGTGGCAGGTTCAAGCCATTTAGGCATATTATCTTCTGCTTATCCAAGGAAATTTAATATCTTTCTATCCTAAGCGGAAGAGATATATTTTGTATTTAACTGCCCTTTCAGACAGAACATCTCTCTCTAGTTTGGAAAGCCAAATGTTTAAGCAGAAACTTACTTGATGGGTGAGGTAGGTGCTTAACTGCAGCATCCAGTTCCGCCACTGCTGAACAGCCACTCCAACTCTCTTGCCACTTTCCACTGTTATTGAACCCAGTGGATAATTTGAAGGCAGTTGTATTATAAGCTCAATGACTATGTCCTCAATAGTATAAGTAGCCATTACTTCTCGAGTAGCAGCTCGAGCTTTAACCTGCAA
>NW_007769430.1:0-249 GCF_000696425.1 Galeopterus variegatus | reverse complement strand
ATTTTTCCATAATGCTAAACCTTCCATTATACTTCCATTCTGTTAACAAAAAGAAAAATAAAAGAGTCACTATATGTTATAGACCATCAATGTTATTTTTATTCAATTGCACAAATTTTAAAGTTGAATTGTAATTCTGAAAGAAAAAAAATCTGCTTGGTTACCTTCACATCTCCTAAGTTTTATGGATGCTGGTTTTTTAAATAACCTCCCAAGTTTTAAGAACCAGATGTAATTTTTCTCCATTAA
>NW_007769429.1:5725-6067 GCF_000696425.1 Galeopterus variegatus | reverse complement strand
TTGTTGAAATTTCCAAAGGAGACAACAGAACTGAGGCCAGCAGAGGTGGGAAAGGGGCAGTGGACGGGGGTAGTGAGAGATCGGTAAAGGGCCACAAAAAATGGTTACATCGTGTAATGTTGAATATACTAACTATCCCGATTAGAACATCACATATTGCACACAGGTATTGATATTTAAGGCTGTACTCCACAGATACACACAGTTGTGTTTCAACAAAATAAACTCGTGTGAGGGTAAAATACAAATTTTTAAACATTCTCTCCGCTTCACTCAGAGGTAAAGTCAAGATAGACAAGATTCCTGACTATCTTAAAGGCGGAATTTTTTCTGTATTACCCA
>NW_007769429.1:0-525 GCF_000696425.1 Galeopterus variegatus | reverse complement strand
ACCCTCCTACACTGTGGGTAGGACTGTAAATTGCTGCAGCCATTATGGAGAACAGTAGGGAGGTTTCTCAAATACCTACAGACAGAACTTCCAAAGGATCCAGCAATCTCACTTCTGGGTATATAACCAAAGGAATGGAAATCATCATGTCGAAGGGAGACCTGCACTCCCATGTTCATCACAGCTCTGTTTACAATAGCTAAAATATGGAACCAACATAAATGTCCACCAACAGATGACTGGATAAGGAATATGTGGTATATATACTCAATGGAATACTGCTCTGCCATAAAAAAGAATGAAATTTTGCCATTTGCAGCAACATGGATGAACTTAGAGAAAATTATGTTAAGTGAAGTAAGCCAGGCACAGAAAGAGAAATACTTCACATCCCTGTTCATAAGTGAAAGCTAAAAAAACAAACAAATAAATAAAAAGAAGAAAGATACGACAATCACAATAAGTTGTTGAAATTTCCAAAGGAGACAACAGAACTGAGGCCAGCAGAGGTGGGAAAGGGGCAGT
>NW_007769428.1:5796-6067 GCF_000696425.1 Galeopterus variegatus | reverse complement strand
GTGGCCTGGAGACCCCAATCCTAGTAGTCTCAGCTCTGCACAACCGAGGGACTGTGGGCAGCTCATTTTAGCTCTTTGAACCTTGGCATCTTGTCTGTAAAATTAGAGAACTGGAATAATTTCGAAGGCCCCGTTCAATTTTAAAGGTGTTTTATGTTAACTGGTGAGTCTTTTTTCCCTGTCATTAACTTGTAATTCACATGTCCATGGAAATGTCCTTGCTATTGTGAGCTCCCAATGGACAAGAATTTTATCTAAAGATGAGTCTTTT
>NW_007769428.1:0-464 GCF_000696425.1 Galeopterus variegatus | reverse complement strand
TCCTTGGTGATAGGTAAGAAAAAAATCCTTCTTAAAAGATCTAATTCTAAGACCTGGGGAGCTGATGATTTTAATTTTGGGCTTTCTTTTCTAGGAAGTGCTTTATATGATGTGAACAAAAATTCTGAAAAATTTAGCCCCTCACAGAACCCTCCCTAGCTGATTCTGACAAATTCATACTCCCACTACACCTTGACACGCATTTTTGAAATATTCTTCTTGACCCCCACAGCTAATTGTTATACTTCCTTGTAACTCCCGCAATAATTTGAATTTATATACCATGTTCTTGAACTGCACAGAACAAGAACTCACTGTCTGTTTACACTTATGGGCACAGAGTTGAAATGGAAACAGCACTGCTATTTTGCACAAGTCTAAGGGAGAGGTGCCATTCACCTCTTGTTGTAAGTAAATGAGAACAGCACCCCCTGCAGGTGTGTGACACACTGACCCTGTAGTGG
>NW_007769427.1:5794-6067 GCF_000696425.1 Galeopterus variegatus | reverse complement strand
GACTTGGTGTTGTCAGCACCACGCTCTCCCAAGTGAGCCACGGGCAGGCTCCTTTTCGTTACCTACTCTAAAGTCCTAAAGAAGTCACAGTGTGGCTGAAATCACAGTATGGCTGATTTTTTAGAGAGAAACCTTACGGGCTCATCCAGAGTCACCTCCTGCCCTTGCCTAGACCCAGGGTGCTGCACTGCTCAGCTCTGGAAGCGCCATTTGCAGGGTATTCTAGGCAAACAGTGGCCTCTTTTGATTGACGGATGCGGAGGCCCTTACCCC
>NW_007769427.1:0-240 GCF_000696425.1 Galeopterus variegatus | reverse complement strand
TTATCAGCCGGAAGGTTCTGGAGCTAACATTTACTCTTCTTTCTGCCTTCAGGACCCCTGTGAGAGAAGAGAAGCTATTCTATTTTTAATGACCCCTGGAGTCATTAAAGACAGCAAGGCTATCGTTAGTGACCTATTTTTTTGTTTGTTTGTTTCTTTGTTTTTAAAGACGACTGGTCAGGGGATCTTAACCCTCGACTTGGTGTTGTCAGCACCACGCTCTCCCAAGTGAGCCACGGG
>NW_007769426.1:5627-6067 GCF_000696425.1 Galeopterus variegatus | reverse complement strand
AAACAGCGCTATCTCCTGAAACTCTGCTTCTTTATTAAAGCGTTCTCAAACCTTATCTTTCGCTGGAGTCACGTGGGGAGCTTGTTAAGACAGGTCACCAGGCCTCACACTCGGGGGGTTGAATTCAAAGGGTCTGAGGCGGCTGAGAATTTGCACCTGGACTGTGTCTGCAGGTGACGTTGCTGATGCCGGCCCAGGCCACACCGTGAGGACAGCTGCCAAATAAATGCCCTCCCCATGTCTCTTGACCCTCAAGATCCGTGTGTCCACATGGGGAGTGGTCATGGCACTGAGCCTCAAGTCATCGTGCTCTAGAGTGCTGAGCCACAGTGTCGCGCCTCCTGTGGGACAGCCCAGCCACCCACACCGTCCTGCCACTGCACCACCTCCCCGACTACATCCTCGGCACCCCTCCCTCCACCTCTGTGTCCCGCTGAGGT
>NW_007769426.1:0-323 GCF_000696425.1 Galeopterus variegatus | reverse complement strand
CTCCTTCCCGAAGGAGCTCAGACCAGACTGAAAGGAGCACACCTGCTGCACTTCACTTCACAGATACTTATCGATCACCTGCTTTGTCGAGGGTCAGAGAGACGAGCAGGTAGGCATGGCCCTGCCTCAAGTCGCTTGGGGTGACCAGCGCTTTTACAGCCCGCCCCCTCCCTCTGCAGCAAGGACTCGCCTTGGGTTTGGTAAGCGTGGTCTCCTCTGGCTGCTTTCCCTCATCTCCTTTCTGGGTCCCTGAGCACCCCTCAAACAGCGCTATCTCCTGAAACTCTGCTTCTTTATTAAAGCGTTCTCAAACCTTATCTTTC
>NW_007769425.1:5773-6067 GCF_000696425.1 Galeopterus variegatus | reverse complement strand
AATGTCTATTATTTCAATTTTAGAAAGAAGAATACATTGGCTGGAGCTCACATGCAACTTGTGAAAACTGGAGGCACAGTATTTCAAAGACACAGATTTAGTTAAAGGAAAGGAGGAACATCATTATATGCTAAGATTATTTTATTAATTTAGAAGAATCTACTGTTTAAAAGCAATGTGGAAACTATATTGAAAGCAATCGAAGCACTTTATTTGAAATTATTCAAATTGAAGACTTTATTATATTTATTGAGCATTTTGAAAGCAAAATGGAAGTATTACTGTCAAGGTTTA
>NW_007769425.1:0-275 GCF_000696425.1 Galeopterus variegatus | reverse complement strand
AAGCCATTGGCCCTCCCCCGCTCAAGTTGCAACTTTGTCTCTCCTAATCAGGGAAACTGCCAGGCTCTGCATGGTGTCTCTTTTCTGTTCTAGTCCCCGGAAGCTAGTGCCAGGAGTAAACCAGAGCAAGAGTAGACTCAGTTGTTTGTCTTATCTTAGGCATCACTGCTCTGCGTTTCCTGTTGTTCAGTATTCACAAACTATTGTTTCCTGGTTTTTTTTGTTTTTGTTTTTGTTTGAGTCGTTTTAGGTAGGAGAGTAAATCTGGTCCCTGC
>NW_007769424.1:5859-6067 GCF_000696425.1 Galeopterus variegatus | reverse complement strand
AGCTTCTTTGCTAATTTCACTTCAAAATTCTACTGTATTACCTATAGATCGCTTTTTAATATTCTGCGAACATAATCATTCAATCAGTGAGTAAATGGGGTTTTATTTTGTTCTTTCCAATATATGTGCATTTTGTTATTTTTCTTTCATTATTGTCCTGGCTATGTAACCTACCTAAAATTTTGTATAGAAATGGTTATAGGAGGCA
>NW_007769424.1:0-4209 GCF_000696425.1 Galeopterus variegatus | reverse complement strand
ATTTTATTGTATAAACATGAAGACATGGTATGGCTATTTAAGAAAATTTTAATGTTTTTGCATATTTTTGAGTATTTTATACCCTACGTAGATTACTAGTAGTGTATGAGAGTTACATTTGTTCTCTATTCTTGTTACCACTTGCTATGGTCATGATTTTAAAATGCAGAAGGTGTTCAGTGCTATTTAGTGTCACCCTACTTAGTATCTGAGGTCTTCAATATCCTCCTTTGAGTTAGGATACTATGGGGAGGGAGGGTTATTAAATTTGGAAAAAGTCACTGGGACTTTTCATCTTGTGACAATCCTAGATTCCCTTGCAGATGTAGAACTTATACAGAGACGTCCCATGAATCCTTTATCCAGGTCCAGCCAGTTTTATCATATTGCAGTAGCATAGTGCAGTATTTCAACCAGGGTATTAACACTGATTCAGCCAGGTTGAAGTATGTTTTAGTCATCTGAAGCATCTTTGTGTTGCACTTTACAAATCCACCCAAATCCCACCACTCCAGCCCCCACCTCCCTCCCATCCCTGATTTCCAGCAACCAATAATCTGTTCTCCATCATCTATGTATGTGTGTGTGCATGTGTTTACATGAATGATTCATTTCAACAGTGTTGCATAATAGAATAATACTGTATGTCACCTTGTTATTTCTTTTATTTCATTCCGTAATTTGTAAGAGATTTATGCAGGTTTTTGCATTTATCAGTAGATTGTTCCCATAGTGCAATATTTCGACCAGGGTATTAACACTGATCCAGCCAGGTTGAAGTATGTTTGAGTCATCTGAAGCATCTTTGTGTTGCACTTTACAAATCCACCCAAATCCCACCACTCCAGCCCCCACCTCCCTCCCATCCCTGATTTCCAGCAACCAATAATCTGTTCTCCATCATCTATGTATGTGTGTGTGCATGTGTTTACATGAATGATTCATTTCAACAGTGTTGCATAATAGAATAATACTGTATGTCACCTTGTTATTTCTTTTATTTCATTCCGTAATTTGTAAGAGATTTATGCAGGTTTTTGCATTTATCAGTAGATTGTTCCTTGTTCTTGCTAAATAGTACTTCCTGATATGGATGTACCACATTTAGTTTAACCATTTATACTTCTTCGGACTTCAGGTTGTTTCAGGTTTAGGCAATACAGATAAATCTACTATGCAATTAAGAAAAATAAATAACAGATAGAAGAAGAAAAAAGATAGAGAATAGAATAGTGATTATCAAAGCCCGGGAAAGTGAGTGGACGGGGGGCCCGGGGAAAGGTTGGTAGACCAGTACAAATTTACAAAGTTAAAGTTTTATAGAAGAATAAGTTCTGGTGATCTGGGGTGACAATAGCTAATAATATTGTATTGTATATCTCAAGAGAGCCAGAAAAGAGGATCTTGAATGTTATATCCACAAAGAAGTGATAAGTATTTAGATGATAGATATGCTAAGTATTCTGATTAGACATTATAGAATATAAGCATGTATTGAAACAAAAAAACTGTACCCCATAAACATATACAATGAAAACAATAAACTTAAAAAAAATAAAAATTTTAAAAATTTGCGAGGAACATTTGTGTGCAAGTTTCCACGTGAACAAAAAACTTCATTTCTCTTGGATAAATGCCCTAGACTGCAATTGCTGTATTATATATTTGCAAGTTTAGTTTCTTTATTTTTAAAGAACCAGACTGTTTTCCATAATGAGACATTTTACATTCCCACAGCAATGTGCGAGTGATCCGGACTGCCTACAGCCTTCTCAGTCTTTGGTGATGTCACTATTTAAAAAAAAAAAAAATAGTAATTCCGATATATGTGTAATGATAGCTCACTGCGGTTTTCATTTGTATTTATTTGGTGGTTATGATGTTGAGCATCCTTTCATTGTCTCTTTCGTTTAATTTTTTTTTTCTTACCACGTTTTTGTAGTGGTTATGATTATTCATGAGATACAGAACTGATTGTCACCACTTGTGACCCAGATGTGATGGCCTGAAGCATCCTTTCATTTTCATTTGCAATCTGTACATCCTCTAGTGCTTTGTGTTTATGTCTTGTTCTCACTTTCAAATTGGATAGTTCATTTCATACTGTCGAGTTTTGAGAGTTCTTTATATATTCTAGATAGAAGTCTGTTTTTGGCGTATGGCATGAAAATATTTTCTTCCAGTCTGCAGTTTGTCTTTTCATATTTTTAGCACAGGATAAATATATTTGAATAGCAAAAGACTTTGGTTTTTTGGAGCCTAATTTATTAGTGTTTCCCTTTGTGGTTCATGTCTTTGATATCAAGCCTGAGGATTCTTCTTTTTCGGTATTCCAGAGATTTCCTTTTCTTATCTTTTAATTAGTTTTTACAATTAAATCTATGACCCATTATCATAGAATTTCTGGATAAGCTGTGAGGTTTAGATCAAGATTCAAGTATTTACTTCTGGATATCTTATTGTTCCAGACCTATTTGTTGGAAGATTATGCTTTCCTCTTTTGATTTGCCTTTGCAGCTTTACTGGAAATCAGCTGGCCTTGCTGTGGGGCCATTTTGAGTTGATCTTCCATTCTATTGATCTCTATGTTTATCCATTCACCAATACCTCACTTTCTTGATTGCTGTAGCTATACACTACATTTTGAAATTGAGTGCTATGATTCCTCTATCTTTATTTTTAATTTGAAATTTATCTATACTCATTTCTTTGCATTTGCATTTTTATTGGAACTATCCTATTTGCATGTAAAAAGAAAAATCTTATTATGGTTTTGTTAGGAGTTTACTAAACCAATATATCAATTTGAGGGAATTGTAATGTTACTGTGTTCACTCTTCTCATCAAAGTCAGCGTACGTCTCTGCATTTTTTTAGATCTACTTTGATTTTTTTTATCAGTATCATGAATTTTGCAACATAAGGCCTACACATGTTTCATCTGATTTATACCAAAGTGCTTTATTTTTTCAGCAATTATAAATTTTATTAAATTGTTAATATCAGAGTGTATATGTTCATTGCTAGTGTACATAAATACAGTTGATTTTGTAGGCTTCTCTTGTCCTGCGACCTTGATGAATTGATTCATTACTTCTAGGAGGTTTCTTTTTTAGATTCCTTATGATTTTCTATGTAGACATCATGCCTTCTGCAAATAGGGCCAGTTTTATGTATGCCTATTACATCTTTTGTTCCTTTACCGCCCTAACTTACCTTCCATCACTGTATTGCATAAGAGTAGAGAGAGTACACGTACCCATCCTTTTTTCCTGAGGGAAATTATTCAGTTTTTCAAAATTATGTATAAAGATAGCTATAGGTTTCTCTAGATGCTTTTGTACAGTTTCAAAAGTTTTTCCTCTGCTCCTGTTTTTATGAGGGTATTTTTAAAAAGTATAAATGGGTTTCAATTTTTTGTTAATTGTTTTTCTTCATCATTTGATACAATCAAATTCACTTGATTAGAGGGTGTTGTTATAACACCAAGGTTAAGGGTTCGAATCCCCATGCTGGCTAGCCGCAAAAAAAAGGAATTAGTTAATAAATTGTTGATACAAAAATTCGGTAAACAAAGACAGAATTGGGCACATATTATATTCTGGCTTTTCCACAATAAAATATTAGATTTAGATTCCCTAATGAAATAATACATTTCCTTTAAATGGCTTACTGGTTAGTTGTGTTGCATAAAACTTGACGTTGTAACACCAAGGTCAAGTGTTTGAATCCCCGTAACAGCCAATTGCCACACAAAAAAATATGTATGTGTGTGTGTGTGTGTGTATCTATCTATATATATATAAATACACTATCATGTGATTTTTTTTTCTTTAACCCATTATTATGGTAGATTACATTCATTGGTTTTCAAATATGGACTCAACCTGGTGTCACTGGAATTAATGCTGCTTGGTCATAGTTTATAATATTTTTATATAGGGATGAATTCTATTTGCTAATATTTCATTAAGGATTTTGTGTCTATATTCCAGGGATATTGGTCTGTATGTTTGATTTTTCTGTAATGTTTCTCTCTGCTTTTATCAAAGTATTGGTTGTTTCATTAAATGAATTGAGAAGTGTTTCATTTTGTCTTTATTCACATTCTATTTCTGTTTTCTATTTTAAATTTTGAAATGTTGCATTTGCATCTATTTGAGTGGATATTCTGATTTTCCTTGATAATTCCTCTTTGACTCATGAGTTA
>NW_007769423.1:5806-6067 GCF_000696425.1 Galeopterus variegatus | reverse complement strand
AACCCAATGTTTATGTTAGCTACATTTATAGCATCATATAAATCAAAGCAAAAGAAAAAAAAACAGAAAGAAAGGAGCTCAAATCTCTCTATTCTAGTCTGAAAGCAGGCAATGGAACTTTTGTGGCCATGTCACATCAGTCTCTTATCACTCTACCTTTAAGGCTGAATTCACCAAAATGCAAATGTTATACTTGAGTTTAAATAAGGGTTGCTAAATTCCAGAATCCATGAATTTACAGACTTACCAAGTCAGTTATGT
>NW_007769423.1:0-248 GCF_000696425.1 Galeopterus variegatus | reverse complement strand
ATGTTTTTTTCTTGTATGTTATTCTGAGTCAGTTTTTTCTTGCTTGGGCACAAGGAACTTTAGCTGAAATACATGTTGGTACCAAAGAATAAATTCAAGCAATAAATCCTTAAAGAAATTAATAGTTTAATTAGCTTCATCACAATAAGCTATCAGGGTGGAATATGATATTAATTTATAAACACTATGTATGAACAGAGGCCCATTGCTGTTTGGTTCATGTCAGCCATTTTACCTACTTCAAATTA
>NW_007769422.1:5846-6067 GCF_000696425.1 Galeopterus variegatus | reverse complement strand
AACAGGGGCTTCTCTGGACAGTAGAGTTCTTTGGTTTCTGAAAGTCCATTTTCACCACATAAAATAATGTAAACCTCAAAACAAAGACACGGGGTAAGAGCTCAGGATATTTAACAGAAGACCCCAAGTAGTGCTGGGGCGGGGGCTTCCTCATGCCTTTTGCCAGCTTCTGTCCTCCCACAAAACCACCTCAGAGGCCACGCATGGAGCTAGGGGAGGAG
>NW_007769422.1:0-444 GCF_000696425.1 Galeopterus variegatus | reverse complement strand
AAATTATCCCTCTTCCTCCAACTCTGCATTTTTTGGTCACCATGTGTCCTTGCTCCTCCTAATTTGGGGTGAACCCAATTAATTTAAGCAGGCTTAGTGACACAGAAAACACTGTGATTATGAACTCTACCAGCATGCAAAACTAATGGATTTTCCTCCCTCCCTCCTTCGTTCCCTCACATAAACATACCGTTTAATCTACTCCAAATAACAAACTGTAATATACTGCACGAGCTTGTCAGTATGTAAGTTGAGGCTCCCTGTTAGAGACCATGTCACACATTCTACTTTCTGTACCTGTGATAAGCTACATCGATTCCGAATCATGCAGCAGGTATATCTCGGAATACCTCAGGATAAAAGTGTGTCTGGAATTCCTTTCAAACAGGGGCTTCTCTGGACAGTAGAGTTCTTTGGTTTCTGAAAGTCCATTTTCACCACATA
>NW_007769421.1:5836-6067 GCF_000696425.1 Galeopterus variegatus | reverse complement strand
TTAGAAGGCAGGCTTTACATTCCTGTGTGCACTAGTCACCCTGGAAAGGGCTATGGCCTATCGAGCATGCCCCCCGCCCACTCTACCCACACACACATCCCATCCTGTACCCAACTTGAGGCCTGGCTGGAGACTTCGTAGATTCTAGAATCTAAAATCTGTCTTGTCCCGCATGCCCTCGCTCATGTGGCTTCCACCAGGATCCCACACTGCATGACCCCACTGGAACTC
>NW_007769421.1:0-315 GCF_000696425.1 Galeopterus variegatus | reverse complement strand
CAATAGGTATTTTATAGAGCACCCACCCTATCAGACACTGGGCATGAAGAGGTAGGTACTGCCAGCTGGAGATTAAAGTGACTTCCATTCAGAGGACTTCTACCGAGCGTGGAGACTGGTATGTAAACAGGCCGTGCATACCCTTTCACCAAAAAGGGAGGCCAGTGTCTGGGATTTAGATCAAGAGTGAATGGACAAAGTACCTTCACTTGCAGACAACATGCTCAGTTGGCTGATTAGAATGTCACCCACACTTAGAAGGCAGGCTTTACATTCCTGTGTGCACTAGTCACCCTGGAAAGGGCTATGGCCTAT
>NW_007769420.1:4306-6067 GCF_000696425.1 Galeopterus variegatus | reverse complement strand
CAGAGCAAGGATGCACCTCTGCAAAATGCTTTTGTTACCCATTATCACAGAAATGCTACAGGACACAGGATATTAACAAAAAGCTCTCTTTGCACACACATATCTATTCTAAGGGTTATTCCCCTAGCACATTCCAATTGTCTTGCAATTGGTTCATTCATTTATTTTTCAGTAACCAGAATGCCTTATCCACTTCACAACTATTTCATGAAAGTGCTGATGTCTGAACCATAGGGGAAAACCTGAACAGTTCACATATACTATCCTGTGCACTAAATTTTTCTCCCACATGTGGCTTTGCAAGTGATAATAGAAAAATTCTCTACTTTTATCAAACATGCCCTTTCATTTTGATTTTTTCAGTTTGAGTAATATTTTGGTGTGTATTTCATATTTTACATAAGGAACAAGCATTGACTTTTGCCGAGTTTTAA
This sequence comes from Galeopterus variegatus, assembly GCF_000696425.1. Taxonomy (NCBI): domain Eukaryota; kingdom Metazoa; phylum Chordata; class Mammalia; order Dermoptera; family Cynocephalidae; genus Galeopterus; species Galeopterus variegatus. Next base: position 5,633 of record NW_007769420.1, on the reverse strand, counting down.
TTAAGCCCTTTCCAGCACGCTCAGGTGCACTCATTCAAAGCTATCCATCACATCCAAGCAAATCAGGAGGAGGGTTTAACATGCGTTGAGTAGTAATCTTGTTGTATTTGTGTTCATCTGTTCATCAAGGAAAAAAAAAATAGTCAATTTAAAGCAACATGGGAGTGGCAATCCTTGTCTTTAAGGCAACTGTTCTATAATTGACCTCCTTTAGCATTTAATTTCTCAAGCCTCTAGGAAGCTTAATTTTGAACATCAAAGGGGTACCTGTGGAAGAAACAGTTCCAGACTGGTGAGTAAACAAATTAGAGTTAATAGGGTCATTAGCTTTTGTGGTAAAAATTTAGACTGGGTATTCCTCACTAAGGGATATGTAAACTGTCAGCATGTAGGGTTTTTCAAGCCTTTAAAAATATAATTAGACCTAGAATTTGACAAAATGGTATATATTCTTTGCTTAATGGTATTTCTAGGTTTAGATGGGGCTTGGCTTTCATAATATTAAAGTGTTTATGAAAATCCCTTTTTACCCACATATAATCATGCTGATAAATGTATTCCTGTACATTCATGAATTACAGAGCTCCGTAGTTGCAGCAACACAGTGAGAATCATACTTTATCATCCAGGGTGCCAGCTACATAACAAAGTACCTGGGTTCTAATTGCCCATAGCACAATATTGACAGTGATCTGTTTAAACACATTGTGAGTAATTCATTGTGAGTAATACAAAGTTGGGGAGGGGGTATTAATAAAAGAGTTTGTTTTGCATTAAACCTCAAGACTGGTGAGAAAAAAATACTTATGTTTAACTTAGAACAAACTCAAATATTTGCTAGCTTTGACAAAGGAGATGCACAGCAGCTATTTCAACTGGAAATCTGCAGCTGGGCAGGCACATCCAGTGGTAAACCACCTCCTTACTGTGAAAACTTATTGTACCAGCAGGATATGGGAAGTGAGAACAACAATGAAAGCGAAAGCAAAAAATAAAAGAAAAACAGAGGAAGGCAGAGATCATGTGGTGCTCTGTATTTAAAGACGTGTGTTTGGAAGCTGCATGATGTAACTTAATTATGAATGAAGATTCTAAAATGTATATTTACTCTTTCCTTTCTGAAAATATAACTTACTAAATTGCTGTAGTAGTTTTTCTTATAATAAGTACAAATCAGTTTTACACTACAATTAGTTTCCTTTATTCCCTTTTGTTCACCTTCTGTTATCTGTATCAAAAGAAAAATGTTTTAGTTCCCCTTACTACTTGTATCGTAATGAAGCACACATAACTTTTAAAATAAAAATGCTATAATTATGATTATATA
>NW_007769420.1:0-267 GCF_000696425.1 Galeopterus variegatus | reverse complement strand
AAAAAAAAAAATCCTTCAAGGTCAATAAAAGATAGAGGGGAGGACAAGATTGTTCTAGAAACAGATGATTAGGTCATTTCAAGTCATGGCCCATTTTCTTATTTTATGAGAAATTTACATCATCTTACTGAATTTTCATCATCTAGAATGATAAGTACAATACCTATTTCTGAATCATGAATCTTTTCTAGAGTCAAGTAAAGCTTCTGTTGGAGAAAGAGATGCCATCAGAGTGAGGAAAAGGGGTACCTTTACATACATGTGCGG
>NW_007769419.1:5596-6067 GCF_000696425.1 Galeopterus variegatus | reverse complement strand
TTCACAAAAATCCCACGAGTGCTAACATCCCCATTTTTATAGATTAAGCAAAACAAAGCAGAGATGTTAAGTAGTGTGTCCAACATCATGCAACTCCATAATTTAATCACATCCCACAACCCATCTGGGCAGAGTGCATCCTAAGATTAGTGAGGTCTCCTTAATGATGTCCTCCACCCAGAATGATTTTTGCTCCCTCCACTTTCAGGATTTGACCAACAACCAGCACTTTGTTTTCTTTCTCACCATCATGTGTGCACCCACTCCCTAAACCTCACTCACAACTTCACCGCGCTTCATAAAATCTTGCTTTAATGAACCTTGACCACTTTTGAGAAAAGCAGAGCAAGGTTCTCAGTTATCATAAAAAGTCATTTTTACTGAATTGTCAACCATTTGCACAGCCATTCTCTGGCCATAAAAGGGGGTGCACTAGAGAAAGAAAGTGTAATGAGAAGGAAGTAGGAGGAG
>NW_007769419.1:0-260 GCF_000696425.1 Galeopterus variegatus | reverse complement strand
CAGAATGCTGTGCATGAGTTACTGCTCCCCAATCCTCCCACTCCAGGAAGTTAAGCCTCCCGTATCATTTTCACCTCCAGCTGGAGTGCCTGGACCCCGACTGGGAAACGCTTCTCGCCCTAGGTGACCAAGGTGACTCCTCTGCGTATAGTTATAACAGCTCACACAAATGTACCACTAATTAGGTGCAGCTATGGAATTCACAAAAATCCCACGAGTGCTAACATCCCCATTTTTATAGATTAAGCAAAACAAAGCAG
>NW_007769418.1:5598-6068 GCF_000696425.1 Galeopterus variegatus | reverse complement strand
AGGCAGTCCCCAGGATGCCCATGTTACTGCAGGCCTCCTCCATATCAGAAAACTCTATGCCATTTCTGTCTACTTTTCCACTGAGGGATTAAACGGCAAAGCTGCTTGGAGTCTGTCTCAGTTTTCTGTTGCTTATAATAGAATATCTGAAACTGGGTAATTTATAAAGAAACAACATTTATTTCTTAACAATTCTAGAGGCTGGGAAGTCCAAGATCCAGAAAGCACATCTTGTGAGGGCCTTCTTACTGGTAGGAATTCTCTGCAGAGTTTCGAGGTGCCATAGGGCATCACATGGCAAGGGAGACAAGAGCGTCTGAACATGCTCGCTTGCTCTTCTTCTAAAGCCACTAGTGCCATTCCCATGATGACACATTTATCCATTAACCCATTAATCTATCATTGGTCTAATCCATTCATGAGGGCAGAGCCCTCAAGATCCAATCCCCTTCTGAAGACCACACCTTTTA
>NW_007769418.1:0-870 GCF_000696425.1 Galeopterus variegatus | reverse complement strand
TGAGGTAGAAGGGAGTGAACGAGGAAGATTGGGGGTCAGAAAGAGCTTAAAAATGGAATTATTTCTTAGAGAATAAAATATATGTTATCAAATGGAGAGGCTATGGGCTTGTATAGCATCTCAGGCAGAGGAAACAGAATATTTAAAACATCAGGAGATGAATACCATATATTCCTTGACACACATTCAGAATGTCATGATTGTATTTCAGGATATACAGGAGAAAGAAAGAGATGAGATGAGAAAGAGATACAAAGGTCAGACCACAAGGGTAGCATGCCAGATGAGGGCTAGACTTTTTCCTTACAGGAAATAAGCACCTAGCGAAGGGTTTTTATAAATAATTGCATAATAAGTTAGGAGAATTTGTAGCATGAAGTTTCATGATTGAGAAACAGAGAATCATATGGGAAATCACTCTATTAATACTGTTAAATGATAGTGGATTTTAACTAAAATAACACAGGTTTCATGTGCTGGCGATTAAAACTGTGGTTACATTTTGCAGTAAGAAACCAAATTTAGGTGTTCTGAGTCCTTACATAGTCAGTAGCAGGAAGGTACTTTTTTCTAGGAAATTTTATTTGCTGATATTCTTGAGAATCCAAAGAGGTTTTAGATATTCTTTCCAATGTTGTTGACTAGTTAAGTCCGCTTTATTCTACTGAGTCCTCTGGTGTTTGGTGGGGCGTAGGGGTATCTCACCACCTGCTGTTCTGTGACTCCTCTGTTTATTTGGCCAGTGTTGTTTTGCTGGTCTCAGGACACTTTCCTCATCATTGCTGTCTCCCTTGCACTGCTGATTCCCTAGGCAGTCCCCAGGATGCCCATGTTACTGCAGGCCTCCTCCATATCAGAAAACTCTATGCC
>NW_007769417.1:5523-6068 GCF_000696425.1 Galeopterus variegatus | reverse complement strand
CCTGGTGGCGCACTGGAGAGTGCGCCGCTTGGGAGCGCAGCGGCAGTCCTGCTGAGGGTTCAGATCCCATGTGGAGACCAGTTCCCGCTCACTGGCTGAGTGTGGTGCAGGCGCAACACCGATGGTTGCGATCCCGTTACCGGTCAGTAAAAAAGAGACAAAAAGGAAAAAAAAAAAAAAGTATTTTTAGGAATTGATTTCTTATCATATAAACTTTCTATACTTTGATAGAACAACAAACCAAACTCCTTCTGTCTTCCTATCTGGAACACATGCAAGTACATGATGGTTGAGGAAGACTCATATTCCAACCATGAAGAAATAAACAAGTTAAATATGACTGAGCAGAAAGATGGCAGGGCCAGGTACTATGATATTATCTTAGGGCCACTATGCTGGCTCTACACTGCCTGTAATAAGGCATTCTCATAAGAGAAATACATAAGCCACTTTTTAAATATATAATGAGCTGAACACTTCTTAACTGATACAAATATTTTTAAAACACCAATGAATTAAACATTCAAATATGGAAAAAATCTTAT
>NW_007769417.1:0-443 GCF_000696425.1 Galeopterus variegatus | reverse complement strand
CTAAAGATTCCTATATATTTTCCCATATGAAGGTTCCAGAGCAAGTTTCCAACAATATTTTATACAAAATGGTGAATTTCTCCATTGAGAAATATGTTGATTATAATAAATCATAATGACATTAACTTTTAACATATTTTCAAAACTTTAGTTCAGATAAATATTCAGAATTATGCTACTTATAGATCACACTCTACTAAGGCATTTACATATTCTGACAATTTTGTGCTTTTGAACCAAATTTTGGCTAATTAAAAATGATAGCACAGATTAAAACCAAAAAAGTCATGAATTTCTCAAAAGATCTTGTAATTGTACAATGTCCCATCATTTTTTATATAGTCTGTATTTACATCTGTTTAAAAAGTATTTTTAGGGCCAGCCTGGTGGCGCACTGGAGAGTGCGCCGCTTGGGAGCGCAGCGGCAGTCCTGCTGAGGGTTC
>NW_007769416.1:5638-6068 GCF_000696425.1 Galeopterus variegatus | reverse complement strand
CAGCCAGTGAGCGGGAACCGGTCTGTATGTGGGATCCGAACCCTCGGTGGGAGCGCCACTACAGTGCGCCACCGGGCCGGCCCCCAAATTCTGTTTTTTAAAATTTATTGAGCAACGTATTTTTCACATTAATTATATGATAACTGGAGTTGCACTCATCAATCTTAAGTATAATTATTTATTGGCCTTGAATATTTACAATAGAAATAAAATAAAACACTAACATACTTACTTTTCTTCCTACTTTTTGCTGATGGTAATTACCAGATAAATGTTTAGGTACAAATGCATACATTAAGGGGGCAGTGTTTAAGTTATAAAACCAGATGACTTCTGAGAAAAATATAGCAAACATGCCAACCACATGAGTGAGAAGCTAGGTGCTGAGTATTTTGTGACCAGTTAGTGCAGGGTTGGCAGACTTTTTTCT
>NW_007769416.1:0-226 GCF_000696425.1 Galeopterus variegatus | reverse complement strand
GATAATGAATACAATATTTAAAAAACATTAATGCTGTTTCCTAAAATCTTCTGCCTTTGTACATCCAATGAGTACTTTGGAATTCTAATTGAATGTAGATTAAAATAAAATATCATATCTAGTATTCAGAGCAAAATGAACATGTAAACAAATTCTGTTTGTTTGTTTTTTCCTTTTTTTTGTCTTTTTTCGTGTCTGGCAACGGATCGCAACCCTCAGTGTCGCG
>NW_007769415.1:5785-6068 GCF_000696425.1 Galeopterus variegatus | reverse complement strand
TGCAAAATCTCCTGACTGTGTGTCCTTGTCTGTTTCTGGGCCATTTATTTCATTGCATTGATCCAAATGTCCATCCTTATGCCAATATCACACTGTAGCTTCCTTACAAGACCCCAAGTTATACAGTGTAAATCCTCCAAAATTTTTTTTCACCAAGGTTGTTTTGGCTATTCCAGAACCTTTGCATTTCTATGAAATGTGAAATTATCTTATCAATTTACGCCATCATGCTGCTGAGATTTTTATTGGGAATATGTTGAATAAGTAGATCTATTGGAGGACA
>NW_007769415.1:0-540 GCF_000696425.1 Galeopterus variegatus | reverse complement strand
TTTAAGCTCTAAATCCTCTCTGTAAAGGACAGGAAAGAAACGAGACTAGAAACCTGAACTCTCATTGTATCCCTCTGCAAACAGGTGTGCATGTGCCTCATCTCTGTGAGAAATCTCCTGAGTTCTTAGGCCTGGACATGTTCATCGAGCCACTGTGAGGAATGAGGACGCCGGGAGGAGGGGAAACAGAGACCCAGGATCCAATCCTGGGCAGTCTGCGGCTGTGAGGCTGACCGGCCCTCTGTGCCTATGCCCACCTGCCCCGTGACCCACTGGGGACATTCCTGCTTGCTCCTATTTCACTCTCACACACACCTAATTTCCTGTAGAAACAAGCTTCTTCCTTGCTTATTTCATTTTCTAATCTAAGCCATTTCAATAAGTATTCATGCAGTTCCAGCCACATAAGGGGCATCTTACTCAATTTAAGGAATGTGCACATAGTTGGGAGAGTGCCATAAATAAAGGCCTGGCAACACTGCAAAATCTCCTGACTGTGTGTCCTTGTCTGTTTCTGGGCCATTTATTTCATTGCATTGA
>NW_007769414.1:3758-6068 GCF_000696425.1 Galeopterus variegatus | reverse complement strand
TTTTTTTTTTTTACAAAGATCAAAAATGTGCAATATACCAAGCTGTGATTGTGTATGATGCCTGTAGGCTCATGGAGAACAAAGCTGATAATACTGCTTATCCCGGGGTAACTGGGGGAGGTGGAGATGGGGGGAGAGAGGCAAGAAGGCAGGCAGGGACCCATGATGGAAATGTTCTATAATTTGCACTGCCCAATATGGTAACCACTCACTACCTGTGTCTACTGGGCTCTTACAGTATGGTTAGTGTGACTGAGGAGCTAAACTTTCCATTTTATTTAATTTTGATTAATTTAGATTTAAATAGCCATAGGTGACCAGTGGGTATCATATCGGACAGCACAGTCTAGAGAATCTATCTAGGAGACAGTGTGGACCCAAAGTGAGAGGTGTCATTGTCACTAGGGGAGAGACAAGTGTTAGTAAATCCTTTGGCTTTATGTAATGATTTCCCCACCCTAATACAGACAGATCTAAGTGACACGCAGGCAGAAAGACAATTACCAAACAAGGAGAGTAAATACCCAAAATAAACGGTGGATTTGTGTGGAATACAGATGAACACAACTTTTAAAAAAATCCCACAAGATTGTAAATTAGTACAGCCACTGTAGAAAACACTATAGAGAATCCTCAGAAACTTAAAAATAGAACTACCACATGACCCAGCAATCCTACTACTGGGTGTACATTCAAAGGAAAGGAAATCAGTATGTTGAAGAGCTATCTGCACCCCCATGTTTACCTCAGAAACTTAAAAATAGAACTACCACATGACCCAGCAATCCTACTACTGGGTGTACATTCAGAGGAAAGGAAATCAGTATGTTGAAGAGCTATCTGCACCCCCATGTTTACTGCAGCACTATTCACAATAGCCAGGATCTGGAATCAACCCACGTGCCCAACAATGGTTGAAAGGATAAAGAAAATGTGGTCTATATTCACAATGGACTACAATTCAGCCATAAAAAATAATGAAATCCTGTCATCCACAACAACACTGATGGACCTGGAGGACATCATGTTTAGTGAAATAAGCCAGACACAGAAAGACAAATACTGCACGATGTCACTCATATGCAGAATCTAAAAAGAAAAAGAGGGATGGCTGGCTAGTTCACTTGGAAGAGAGAGTGTGGTGCTGATAACACTGATAAAACCAAAGTCAAGGGTTTAGATCCCTGTACCAGCCAGCCACAAAAACAAAAAGAAAAGAAAAGAGAAAAAGAAAAGAGAGAGTTGATATCATAGAAGCAGAGAGCGGGACAGAGACTGGGGAGAGGGGGGAGATGGGGAAAGGTTGGTCAATGGGTACAAAGTTACGATTAGATAGGAGAAATAAGTTCTGGTGTTCTACTGCACAGCAGGATGAGAATGGTTAATAGTAAGGTATTGTATATTACAAAATAGCTAGAAAAGAGGCTGTTGAATGTTCTCATCATAAAGAAATGATAATGCATGAGGTGAAAAATATCCTAAATACCCTGATATAATCATTATACAACATATGTGTATTGAAACATCAAATTGTACACCATAAATATGTACAACTACAATGTGTCCATTTAAAAAAAATTTTTTTTTAAAAGATGCCTAGCAAGTTTAAAAAAAATCCTGCACCCCAAAGAAAGAGTAACTTTACAGTGGAGAAATCTGACAAACACTACCTCAGCCAGGTGATCAAGGCTAAAAGCAACAGTGACAGTCAGTTGACAGTTGATGTGCCTTGATAGGGTGTGATGAGAATGGCATTTCACCTCTGTGGTCTTCCTCTCCAAATCCCATAAATCAGTCTTCTCATGAGAAAAAACATCAGACAGACCGAATTGAGGGACGTGCTACAAAATCCCTGACCAGTACTGTTCAAAATGGTCAAGGTCATCAAAAACCAGAGAAGTCTGAGAAACTGTCATAGCCAAGAGGAGCCTAAGGAGACTTGACGACTAAATGTAATGTGGTATCCCGGATGGGATCCTGGGACAGAAAAAAAGAATATTAGGGAAAAACTAAGAAAATCTAAATAAAGTATGGAGTTTTAGGGTGTTATACTGTATCAATATTGGTTCAATAATTGAGACAAATGTACCAACTAATGTAAGATTAATGATAGGGGAAAGTGGGTGTAGGGTAGGTATATGGGAACTCTCTATACTGTCTTTATAAATTTTATAAATAAAAATGTTATTTTATAAATTAAAAAATCTTTTAAAAATAAAAATTTAATTTTATAAATTAAAAAAATATATTTTTATTTTAGTTAGGAAATCTAAAACTACTCTAAAATAAAAAGTTGGTTTTTTTTTTTTT
>NW_007769414.1:0-237 GCF_000696425.1 Galeopterus variegatus | reverse complement strand
TGGAAGCTTGTATGTTCTTGAATCTGGAATGGTTGAATAAGTCATAATAAACCTTCGCTGTAGAATTTTATGCAGCCATTATGAGGATTAAATTGGATCTAAATCTATTGACCCAAAGAGATGTTCATGTGCATTATAAGTGAGAAAAGGAAAAGAAATAACAGTGTGTGATGACATTTTTTTTTTTTACAAAGATCAAAAATGTGCAATATACCAAGCTGTGATTGTGTATGATGC
>NW_007769413.1:5627-6068 GCF_000696425.1 Galeopterus variegatus | reverse complement strand
TTTTTTTTTTATAACTTTCCTTTTGAAAAAATATGGTGAGTCTTACACAGCAGAAAGTGTAGGAAATAAAATATAAATGTAACAGCATGAGCTGACAGCAGAGAAATCCAATGGGATATGTGAGGTTGATGAGGAGCATAATCAGAGAAATGAACTACGCATTGTTGCTGCCTCCAGCAAGTTTTCGGCACATCGAATATAAATATACATCTTTAGTTTAAGCAACTGCCTCTATACACTGGATAAAATTCTCCTATCTAAATTACCTTCCTGGAAGAGAGATATATTGATCCTCCAAGGTTGGAAAACAATAATTTCAATACAACAGTTCATTATGTTAGCAGAGAACAGGCACCTAGCTAGTTCAAAATCACAAACTTGACACCACATCTACACATTCCTTAGATTTTAATTTATTTTCTATAAATTTTGGACCAAACG
>NW_007769413.1:0-259 GCF_000696425.1 Galeopterus variegatus | reverse complement strand
TGAGGGTTGCGATCCGTTGCCGGTCACGAAAAAAGACAAAAAGGACAAAAAAAAAAAAAACTAAGACACAACTTTCTCTGTACTACACTGATACTCTCATGAAAATGCTCTTTTCATTCAAAAGTATCTCTTACTCTGCTAAGAAAAGTGAAGTATAGGAACCATAGGTGAAAAGTCTTCTGAGAAAGTTTACAGTTGCTTAGAATAGACAGAAAATGTTTAAAAAGTTAGTGTATAATTAAGAGAACTAAAAAAAAAA
>NW_007769412.1:5336-6068 GCF_000696425.1 Galeopterus variegatus | reverse complement strand
TAGACACAGAATAATATTTGACCAAATATCTGGGCACCCCGTGGCCAAGTCAAGGTGACACATAAAATTAACCACTATGCCCTTCAACTTTATAGCTGCCCTCTTACAGCTCCCATAACTCACATGCCTGCTCAAGTGACCTGGTCTCTCACTTCTGGCCTTTATGTACGTGGTTCCCTACCAGGACACTCTTCCCTCTCTTTTCTCCTCCTTAAACTCCCATTTGCACATCAAGTCTCAGTTCTTGGATGGCTTCTTTGACTCCACAGTCTGTCTTTTCCCTATGATGTCAGAGCAGCTCAATGCAGTCGAACAGGCTTTCATTAAACACTTCCAGTGCAAATAAGATGGGACCCCTGTTCCTTCTGCATCTATAGTAGTGGGGGGAATGAGTCATGAAAAAAGACAATTTCTGAACAATATGAAAAGTACCTAACCTATTCCTGGGTAGAAAGTAAGAAGGGGGGTTCGGGGGTCTCCTTGAGCAAGGAGATGAAAAAGCCAAGTTTGGAAGTGGAGGTTAGGACAAAAGGTAAGGAGGAAGACTGGCTATCGAGCTCAGAAAGCAAAGTTTATAGCAGGTGCAGCAGTGTCAGCCCACCTGTCCACAGAGAAGCACAGGAAGTTTGATGCCGCAGGACTGTGCAGAGAAGGAGGTTCTTGGGGAAGATACTGATGTTAGATCCAGTTCACAGAGTGCAGAGCAGACTGCCCTTTATCCCAGCACAGACA
>NW_007769412.1:0-587 GCF_000696425.1 Galeopterus variegatus | reverse complement strand
CACAAGTCCCATCACAGCTCCCTGGCTTAATCCTCCTGCACTCGCCCATCACCTTAATGCACTCACACGCCTTCTAGGAAGCTCCCCTCTGTATCGGTCAGGGTTCTCCAAAAACAGAATCAGCAAGATCTAGATGTATTATAAGTAATTGACTTACATGATTATGGAGGCTGACAAGTCCCAAGATCTGCAGTCAGTAAGCTGGAGACCAAGAACAGCCGACGGTGCAGTTCCACTCCCAGTCCCAAAACATGAGAACCAGGAGAGCTGATGGTATAAATTCTAGTCCAGTAGCCAGCAGCAAGCTCATGACCCAAGAAGACCTGATGTTTCAGTTCAAGTCCCAAGGAAAGAAAAGACTAACTTCCCAGCCCAAGCAGTCACACACACAAGCAGTTCCCTCTTACTCAGTCTCTGTGTTCTGTTCTGGCCTTTCACTGACTGGATGGGATCTTCCCATATTAGGGAAACCAATCTGCTTTATTCCATCCACCAGTTCAAATGTTAATTGTCCAGAAACACCCTTACAGACACAGAATAATATTTGACCAAATATCTGGGCACCCCGTGGCCAAGTCAAGGTGACA
>NW_007769411.1:5816-6068 GCF_000696425.1 Galeopterus variegatus | reverse complement strand
CCTGTTGATTGAAATAATTTCAGCTGCAAAATTATAAAAAATTTCTTCTTATAGCAAAAAATATTTTATGTGGGGGTGTGGGTGCATTTTAATATGTTTGATAAGGGGAGAAGTGGAGTCTCCAAAGGTAAGGGTGCTGGGAGCCTACACAGGTCCTTAAAGCAGTCCCAGGATTAACACACAGAGGGGTGGATATGCCGCGGGGAAGGCCGGATGACTAGCCGGTGAGAGGTTTCCCCTCTCCCAATGGGA
>NW_007769411.1:0-323 GCF_000696425.1 Galeopterus variegatus | reverse complement strand
GAGCCGAGAGCCGCTAACCCTATTTCAGCGCCGGGGTTGGTTTGTGCCTGCGGTCAGGTTGATGCCGGCTGCTCCACTTTAATTGTTTCAGGCTGATGAGGAAACAAAGAAGCAGGTCTCAGCTCTACTGGTTTGTTTTCCAGCCTCAGGCCTGGGAGAATTCCAAGGGCCTAGAAGACGTTTCAGAGCTGAAAAAAGAATTGGAATGACTCTAAAGTAACAACCGCAACCAAAATCACACACACACACACACACACACACACCTGTTGATTGAAATAATTTCAGCTGCAAAATTATAAAAAATTTCTTCTTATAGCAAAAAA
>NW_007769410.1:5774-6068 GCF_000696425.1 Galeopterus variegatus | reverse complement strand
AAGATAGGCAGAAAGGAAAACCAAGACTACACAGTGAGTAAGTTCCTCTTAAGACAATATCAACAACATCACTTTCCCATACTATTAAATTTTGAAATTTAAATTTATATTTTGTTTTAGGGGCCTCTAGTATTGTATACAAGTGCTTGTGCTCAGGGGTTTGATATAGTGGTTGTGGTGGTTGAATTTTGTCACATGCATGGAAAGCTTACAGAGAAAATTGTTAACATAGTAAAAACCACTATGAGCTGTAATAAGGACCAGAGCTAACTGCTGGCTGCAGTTCCTGTGGAT
>NW_007769410.1:0-360 GCF_000696425.1 Galeopterus variegatus | reverse complement strand
TATGTACTTACCCAAGTCTTGTTTCTCTCTTTATGAATAATGAATTCTTATAAAATGGCCTATGCCAAGTGAGTTGGGGCTTTTTTATTTTTTATTTATTTATTTATTTTTGGTGGCTTGCCAGTCCTGGGACCCAAACCCTTGCCCTTGGTATTATAGTAGCATTTTCTAACCAACTGAGCTAACCAGCCAGCCCAAACCAAGTAGATTGTATAGATACTAAATTTTCAAGTAAATCTTTCAAATAGTTATTAATATGTCAATGGGAATAATTTCTCTCATAGTTCTATCTAGACCTCATTAGCTTCATAATGTTGTTTTGAGAGAACTTTAATTTTGGGCTATCAATGACTTTTTAGA
>NW_007769409.1:5501-6068 GCF_000696425.1 Galeopterus variegatus | reverse complement strand
GCAAGGTGTGTCTTGCTGTAACAGCTTTTAAGATGGCTTCACTGTTGTTAAGTTAGAGCAATCCCGTTTACAAAAGCAGATAGCGCAGGTTAGAGGTTTTCATTTCCCCCTGTTCTATGTACAAATTTTAATCATAAAATTTCAGTTCCCTGTTGGCCTAGGGCCTGGTATTGCTGTCTTAGCATCATGATCTGAACAGTGTTTATACGATTTTTAACAAAGTTTAGCACACGGTTTAGAATACATGGACCAAAAGTTAACAGTAACATAATTATTAGAGGCCCGAGCAAGGTAGATATCAGGGTGGTGAGCCACGGGGAAGCATTAAACCAGGATTTAAACCAACTCTCTGATGTTAGCATCTATGGCTGCTTGCAACCCCTGGAAATTTTGATGCTGAATTACAAGAGCCGAGACTCCTGTGGCCGCCCCAGCTGTTCCTAGTCCTAGGCCTAAAAGGACAGAGAGCATGATGCTTAGGGGCTCCCATTTAGTAGGGCAGCCTTCGGGGTCCCAGCTGTCCAGCAGACTTTTATAGGGGTAATGAACAATTCTAGGCATTAACTG
>NW_007769409.1:0-497 GCF_000696425.1 Galeopterus variegatus | reverse complement strand
GCCTTTTTAACTACAGTGGCCAGAATTTTGTGAAAACTTTCTCAGCTATCTGTACTATTTCTCTCAGGGTCTTATCTTGTAAGCCTTTTAGCTTTTGTAACCTTTTTAAAATGTTTTTACAGGACTGATCAATGAAGGCAACTGTTACTGTAGCCTTGTGTTCTTCACTGCTAGGATCATAGGGAGTAAACCGGCGGAATGCCTCTATGAGTCTTTTCAAAAATGTTGACGGAGACTCATTGGGTTCTTGGGTTACTTCCCTTACCTTAGCCAAATTGGTGGGGCGCTTAGCTGCCCCACGGAGACCTGCCATTAGAGCCTGGCGGTAAACTTTTAGGTGCTCCCTACCTTCTGCCGAGTTGAAGTCCCAGCGAGGCCGAGTTAGAGGAAACCCAGCCTCGATGACATCAGGGAGGAGGGTGGGCCTGCCGTCAGACCCTGGAACATGTTTTCTGCTCTCCAGGAGGATCCTTTGTCTCTCTTCTGTAGTGAACAAA
>NW_007769408.1:5579-6068 GCF_000696425.1 Galeopterus variegatus | reverse complement strand
GTCTGTTGTGGTGTCCCATCATGGTGTCCCCTCAGCACCCCCAGCACCTTACACGTGCTTGGCACATGCTTGGCACATGGGAGGTGTTCAGTAGCATTTGAATGAATGAATGAATGAATGAATGAGTCCCTGTGGCACGAGTTGAGCTGTGTCTGTGTAGCTGCCTAACGCAGGAGTCGAGGAGCCTGGGGCGCTAGCCCTGCCTGGCTTGCTCTAAAAGCTGGCTTCTCTGTGACACTCTGATCAGAGGCAAAGAGAAAGAAGAAAGGTGTTGCCTTCAGGCAGGCCTCAGCATGCATCTGTGTGTGGCTGGGGAGGCGTGTGTGGGGGCTGAAGACCAGCCTGCATTCCACAGGCCAGCCCTGTGCCCTGGCACACGCTGCCTCAGTCCACAGAGTGATGCTTTTCCATTCAGTCACCAGGAGCAGGAAGCTCTTGGTCATTCACATGAAGACAGGGTTGGGGCCATCCAGGACTCAAGGGACCAGA
>NW_007769408.1:0-207 GCF_000696425.1 Galeopterus variegatus | reverse complement strand
GTTCCATTCCAAGTTTCCCTACCGGCTTCACTGTGGTTTTCTTTCTCAGCACCCCAGTCATTATGAAATTGCTATGTCTGCTGACATGTTTTTGCCCGTTCCCCACTTAGACTGTGTGGTCCATGAGCACAGGGACCAGGGACCACGTCTGTTGTGGTGTCCCATCATGGTGTCCCCTCAGCACCCCCAGCACCTTACACGTGCTTG
>NW_007769407.1:5150-6068 GCF_000696425.1 Galeopterus variegatus | reverse complement strand
GTATCTACTGTTACCGCAGCACTTAATGATGAGCTGTTCAGGACACTCTTTCTTGTGGACCTCGCCTTCTCTCACTCCATTTTTTTTTGTTTTTATTGATATAATATTAGCCTGAGTTATTTTCATTAGCATATTATTTTTATATTTTTATTATTCTTTTCAAGCATTTCTTTGATGTCTATGGATTTTAAGTTTGAATAAGATACCCTTCTGCTGGTGGATAACTTGGAATACAAGTCTGTGTCTTCCAAAGTCTGGATTTTAAAAAGCAGTGAAATTAATATAGATGCTGTCAATCATGCAGATTAAACATCTAGGGAATTGAACTTATTCCTTAAATGTTATTATGTTACTGTCAAATAGTGACAAGCAATTCAAATTGTATGTAGAAATGCACGTAGGTTTTATTTTATTTTTTTAAGGGGAGAAAGTTATACTTACAGATGACACCTATTTCCAGAAGACTAATTTGCTGTCCAGAAGTTCAGGCCATATGCATGTGATGCAGCAAAATGAAGGCACAGAGCAAGAGGCATGTACCCAGGGCTTATTTCCTCCTTCTGAACGTGTGCTCCAGGCACCCTGCAAACCCGCCACTGCCACACAATGAGCATGGCACATTCTGCAGCTCTAAGGAATGTCTACACTGCCGAAAGAAACATTCTACGTCAAGCAGGCAGGTAGAAGGAGGTGCTAAATAGTACACCCATATGGGAGAAGAGACATGGAATTGTATTAACAACAACAACAAAAATCCCCCAATTTTGGGGGTTTAAATACAAATAAGTTAAAAAAAATGACTGTTGAGGGTGAACATCTGCTCTTCTGACTTGAAGCTAGTAGCTACACAGGGGTTAAAAATACATGGTCTGTGGCTCAGTTCTTTTTTTTTTTTTTTTTTTTTTTTTTTTTTTTTTT
>NW_007769407.1:0-367 GCF_000696425.1 Galeopterus variegatus | reverse complement strand
GCTCCGACCAGCATTTACGGTGTCCTGACATGTTCTCTGTCTGACGGTTCCTTTCACTTCTTTCAGTGAGGTTTCCAGACACTCCTGATGCTGTTTCCTCATTAGGAAAATCGAGGCTGCCTGTCAGGAGTGTTTGGGGGTTCTTCTCCCTTACCCCGCCCCCCGCTGGTCTCCGCTGATCTACCTCTGCACTGGCCCTTCCTTCTGGTTCCTAAACCTCTTTCCATAGCTTTTCCGCTCGTGACGGTCCCTCTACCTGCGCAGCCCCCACCCCGCAGCCAACCCCACCTGTGCAGCCTGCAGGCCCCTGTCCCTCAAGCCCCCTCACGTGCGTGCTGCAGGGATGCACCTCACTGCATGCCCCTGT
>NW_007769406.1:5847-6068 GCF_000696425.1 Galeopterus variegatus | reverse complement strand
TTATGTCACTTTCTCTTTAAACCATCACAAAAAGCACATCTAACCTATTTTATCTTTTTAATATATACTGTTACAACATGCAGTATTGTGCCTTGGCTCTTCAAGGATGAAATGCAAAAATTCTTAAAAAGCCAACTACCTATTAAGTCAAGTTTTATTCAAAGTTTAACTTGTAAGTAGAGGTATTCTACTCTAATAAGCTTTACCATTTTATCTGACCT
>NW_007769406.1:0-296 GCF_000696425.1 Galeopterus variegatus | reverse complement strand
CCTAACAAAGCCTGGCCACGCAGATCTACATCAAACTGCGGTGAAGGGGACACAACAGGAGGGGTGCAGGGAGGCAGCGCGGCTCCACCACTCAGGGGCGCGATCTGGGCAAACACGGCCACCTTGGACACCTCGGGCAGGCGCCGAGGGAGGATCACGCCGGGCTCGCCACGCGTTCTCCATCATCCCAGATCCCAGCTTCTCTCACCCGGTCCCTGTCCGTCCTTGAGCTCCAACCAGGTATGCTTTCTGCCCCCACCAGGGGATGGCACTGGGCTGAGAGGGGAGGGAAAATT
>NW_007769405.1:5828-6068 GCF_000696425.1 Galeopterus variegatus | reverse complement strand
GACCAGCTCAAGTTGTCATATCATGTTGCTATTGTTTCTTATAAAATAAATATCTTTGTTTATCCTGGGCCAATGTGACATGGCAGTGCAAAAATCATACTCCTTGCTGTGGCAGCAGGGAAGAGAGTAGACCACTCATCAAAACCTGCGAAATCCTTTGGAATTCCTATTTATTAAAGCCCACATTCTCGCACCTTATTCACCAATCACTCTACATCTCCTGCAGCCAAATTCACAAAT
>NW_007769405.1:3414-3900 GCF_000696425.1 Galeopterus variegatus | reverse complement strand
CTGACACCTTTTGATAACAGAACCCTGGAAAAATTACTCACTAGTTCCTGTGTAAACCAGATTCCCATATCTGCCATGTGAGCTGACTTATAAAGACTTGATAGTCATGCTTTTTCTCCAATTCCATGAACTGCCCTATAAACTTCCAATAAATTCATGCCCTCTTTTTTTTGTTTAAGTTAGGCAAAAATTTTCTGTTTTATTTTTTTACCCCTTTTCTGTTTTATCTTCCAAAGAACCCTAACTGAAATATTTTCCATCCTGTGTACAAGCTATTGGGCTACTCCAGAAAATTGTCCATTTCCAACATGTAGAAAAAGCTTTCAGATGTGTAGCTGTGATATAATAAATGAAGCCTCAGTCAAAATTTATAAACTCCCATTCTGATTTTGTCTCATTAATTATGGAACTTTTTAAACTTGTTTAATATCTCTGAGCATCAGTTTTGTCATTTGTAGAATGGAAACATGTTTCCTATTTAGTTAT
>NW_007769405.1:0-212 GCF_000696425.1 Galeopterus variegatus | reverse complement strand
TGTAACTTATCAAGTTTAATAAAAGCAATAAAAGCTGGATTTGTCTTTTAGACTCAAAAAAACCCACCAAATTTACATAGAGAAAGTGATATATAGCAATGACATAAGCTATATTCCTGTTATCAGAAAATAACACAATTGAATTGCACCGGACCAGCTCAAGTTGTCATATCATGTTGCTATTGTTTCTTATAAAATAAATATCTTTGTTT
>NW_007769404.1:2872-6068 GCF_000696425.1 Galeopterus variegatus | reverse complement strand
ATACGAATCCCCTGGGGATCTTGTTAAATGTAGATTTGACTCAGAGAGTCTGGGGCAGGACATGAAATTCTGCATTTCTAACAAGCTCCCAGGTGATGCTGGTGTTGGTCTCTGGGCCATGCTTTATACTGGAAGATTTTAAATCAGTCTTTATGTGTTTTCATGATCAGTTTTAGACATTGTTCATTTACGTCTTGCCATAGTAAATGAATATTTCATTCCTATACCAGCCTCACTCACCTTGCCATCTTTACAATATACTTTTATTTGGTATTTTTATCAATATTAACAAACAGTGTTATAGTGACAGTAAAATTGTTCACTGCAGAGCCAAGTAATGAACGGTTATTACAATTTGTTTCTTACACAGCCTTTTGTTTTTCTTGGTGTTTCTAATTGTCTTTCTTTTCTTCTTACAATATCTTGCTTGTAATAATCCTGTTTCCCCTGTTTCCAAAAAGCTCCCCTTACCAGATATTCTATGAAGTCTTTCCCTCCCTAGAAGACCTCCTGCCCCTCACTCACTTTACTCCTTCCCCAGATTCAAATGAAAAAAACTTCTTGCTGCCCCTGAACATTCCTGAAGCTGTTTACTCCTCCCAGGACATCATCTCCTCCCTCCTGTAATTTCCTCCCCACAGGCTGACATACAACCTGCTGAAGTATTACCCACTGCTGAAACTGTAACACGACTTTTTGAAGCCATCTAGCTCCCCAACCCCCATCGGTAGAGAAGTCGCTTTTTGCTTCCCTTTCTCTCTCTTAGTCCGGCATTGCACGTGTGCATGTGCACACACACGCGGGTATGTACACAGACAGCAGCCCCATCCGCTCACTGATTCTACAAGGACTGATCAAGGGTACTCCACATGCCTGAGATGTTTCTGCTTTTCTCTCTCCACCTCCTCCCCCTTTCTTGTTATTAATCTCTCCCACCTTCATTCTTCATTAATATTCCCTTTTCTTCCTCCTCTCTCCTATTTCCTTATCTTAGGAAGCATATTTCTCCAAGGATCCAAATCTATTTCATGAAATTACAGCCACTGAAAAAATCATCATGCTTTCAGTGGCCATTTGGAGGTGGGAGGTGACAGGATGAGCATTTGCATGTTATGCTTATGCTACCTTGCTCTCCCGTATGCCTGCTAAGTCCTTTATTTAATGTATGTCTGTCCTACAGGTCTGTATGCAGGATGTGGACATTTTGCTAGGGGGAGTGTATTTTTTATAACTTCTTCTTAGGGGTCACTCTTTCCCAGGTCCTTTTCATACTTCAGCTGTGAGCATAAATGTCACCTCCTCAGAGAGGCCTTCCCTGTCCCCCCATCTGAAGTAGTTCTACCCCTTGCCATCCCGCCACCAGCCACCCTCTATCACATCATCTGTGTGGTAGATTAATTTCAGAGATGTCTCCAATTAATAGTCTTCCTCTATCTGTACCCTTTGAAATGGACTTTGCAGTTCTTCCCATGGAGAGGGAGAGTCTGTCTCTGCACCTCTTGAATCTGGGCTGACCTTGTGACTTGCTTTGATGAAAGATCCATGACAGAAGTGATAGTGCCCCAGTTCTGAACCCAGACCTTGAGAGGCCTTGCGCATGTCTGCTCTCTTCAGAACCTTATTATCACCGTGTGTACAAACCCAGGCTAGCCAGCTGGAGGAGGATGGGAAACACGTAGAGCAGAGCTGTGGCCATCTTAGACAGCTAGCCTCCTCAGCTTGCTAGGCGACCACACACACCTGGGTTAGCAGGCCCAGGGGAGGTCAGCTAAGTTTAGTTGAGACCAAAAGAACTGCCCAGCAGAGCCCAGCTTAAATTGCAACTAATAGAATCATGAGCTAATTAAATAATTGTTGTTTAAAACTACTAAGTTTTGGAGTAGTTAGCTATGTAGCAGTAGCTAACTGATGCACCCTGCTCATTTTCTTTAGAGCCCATATTCCCATCTAATGTTATATTGTCTATTTGTTTACTGTCTCTCTCTCTCTCCCTTTGAATGTGAGCTCGATCAGAGTATGCCCCTTGCTTGTTTTGTTCATTACTGTATTCCCAGCACTTAGAATAGTGTCTGGTCATAGTAGGTGCTAAATCAGTTTTGAGTTTTGGGTAAGTGAATGAATGAATGAACACCCTATTTGCAAAGACAATGTGTTGCTGTGTGTGTGGAGAAAATCTAACATCTAAGGTAGTAAAACCAGAACAGAATTTTGAATTAGGCCTGCGTTCAAATCCTGACTCTACCACTTACTAGCTGTGTGACCTTGGAAAAATCTCTTGACCTCTCTGAGCTTCAATTTCATTGTCTGTAAAACATTGATAAGAAAACAATATGTACCTCTTATGGTTGTTGTGAAGATTAAGCATTTGAAAATTATATTGGAAATTATGAAATATTATACCAAAGTTATTTGTTGTTTTTAATTTGACCCAAATGGTGAAATATTATACCAAAGTTATTTGTTGTTTTTAATTTGACCCAAAGAAAAAGACTTTTTATTCTTCCACTTTTCGATTCTCTGGGTGAAGAAATGCCCTAATGTAAAATTTTAAATTTGTGGAACAAAGTGGCTCCTTGGAGGATGTGGATTAGAGGTGGGAAGGGGAAGAGAAAAGTTCATGGCCTTTAAAATTAGTCACACTAAGATTTGAATCCCAGCTATCACTACTGCGTGATCTTAGGAAATTCATTTAGCTGCCCAAACACTCAGATTCCTTATCTTTAAAAAGGATGCACTCTCGGGCCAAGCCCGTGGCGCACTCGGGAGAGTGCAGCGCTCCCGCCGCGGGTTCGGATCCTATATAGGGATGGCCGGTGTGCTAGTGAGCGCAATGCGGCCGGTTTCAAAAAGGACAAAAAAAAAAAAAGGATGCACTCTCTATTAGTCTGCATTACAGCGTATTAGTCCCTCTTCTGCTATTTATAACAGAATATCTGAAACCGATAATTTGTAAGAAACAGAATTTATTTTTACAGTTTTGGAGGCTGGGAAGTCCAAGGTCAAGGGACACCTCTGGTGAGTGCCTCCTTCTTGGTGGGAACTCTCTATAGGGTCCTGTGGTGACTAAGGGTGTCACATTGCGAAGAGGGGGGAGGATCATTTCCACATGCTTTCTTCCTCTCCTCAGAAAGCACTCCTCCCCCATCTACTCTCTGATAACCCATTAAGCTATGAATGGATTAATCCATTCGGGAGG
>NW_007769404.1:0-1399 GCF_000696425.1 Galeopterus variegatus | reverse complement strand
GAGACAAGCCTTTGATTTGGTTGAATTTGAATGGTGTTCCTGCACTGACCACTTATTGGATTTCTCTGTAGTGTTTAGAAACGAAATATTGTAACCAAAAAAAGGACCTCGTAAGTGCTAAACTCTCAGATAGCAACCCTGTGAGCAACTCTAGGGAAAAGACATTAGTGTCTCTGTTTTACAAAAGAGGAAACTGAGGCTGAGACAAAAGCCACCCTGTAAGTAAGTGTAGAGCTGGACAGACCCCAGATACAATCATAACATCATGATAACACACTGTAGTATAAAGTACCTCTCACTGAGCATTTACTATGTGCCAGGCACTGGCTTATCTTTCCTATATTAGCTCTTTTTCCTCTCACAGCAACCCTTTGAAGGGGGTAGTATCATCCTATTTTACAGATAAGGAAAATACCTTGCCCAGGGTCACATAGTAAGGGGCAGTGTTGACACCAAGGCCCAAGATCCTGGCACTGTTCTGCCTTAGCCATTCCTAGGGGTGGGGGTGGGAGTGGGAAAAGTTTGAGAAATTGGGTAGATGGCAGGAACCTTAAAACAGAAAGAGAAATGAGCTGAACCTTTGAGGCCAATGTGAAGGAAGGATGGATCATGCTGGAGTAGTTGCAGGACTGAGGAGTGGAAGGGGAACTAAGCCCCCAGCCTGCCCCCAAGCCTCTCTTCAAAGCCCGGGCACAAGACATCAGAGATGGAAGCCAGGACAGCGGTTGTCAGAAAAGAGTCTTCATCAATGTATGTCAGAGAGAGGGAAAGCGTGGGGGTCCCAACTCCCACAGCCTGAGAGACATGGAATAAAATACTTGGCACTATTGAAAAATGACTCCAAGTTTAAAAGATATCAGTCTTCTTTGCTGCAGGGCTTCTCAGAATCTTCGACAGGCTTCTTTGCCTTTTTCTCAAATAATCTCCTTTTGCCGGATAACCACCCACATTCCAGGCTGCAGAACTCAGTTTGGGAAGACTGCTAGATGTTGTTTTTTTTGGCATACTTTTTCCAAATGTGGTTGATATTGAAAACTGGGCTGTTATTTCTAAAATGGAACTCTCTCAGCAATCCAAAGCCTGTAATGGAGTCTTTTTTTTTTTAAAGCATAAATAAATGTATTTGTTTATCAATAATAATAATTGTATATATTTATGGGGTACAATGTGATGTTTTGCTATATGTATACATTGTAGAAGGGTTAAATTAAGCTAATTAACATATCCACTACCTCACCTCCTTATTTTTTTGTGGTGAGAACATTTCAAATCTACTTTTTTAGCAGTTTTGAAATATACAAGACATTATGAGCTCTGGTCACCATGCTGTGCAATAGATCACTAAAACTAATGGGGTCTTTTTTTTTTTTTTTTTTTCCTTTTTTCGTGTCTGGCAACG
>NW_007769403.1:5060-6068 GCF_000696425.1 Galeopterus variegatus | reverse complement strand
AATGCTAGGAGACATCCAGAAGCATTGAAGTAAGATCCAATGTAGTGAGCAGAACATCAGACAGTCTGGAAGCAGACCACAAACCGTCACTCAATGAACATTTGGCAGCATAATGTGAGATCTTAGGTACTCTCACAAGTAAGAGGTATAAAGGTTGAGGATTTTAGGGAAGATTCCCAAAATAGAGTCAGCATCATAGAATTTCACCAGCTTATATAAAGGCAACAGCCCAAAATGTTTGGAGCAGGACTGAGGGAACTGAGTGAATCAGAATGGTGGGAGAAGAAAACTAGCAAAACCAAAGAGTGTCTGAAAGTTATCTATTAGAATGGGACAGTAGTCAGGGATGACACATCAGGTGCAAGTGAGAAGTCTAATTAGAGGTAGGGAGCAGGCTTAGTCATCAGACAATATGAGCATCAGTTATTGCTGAGCACCAGCATTCATACATCCTTCCTCACTCAGGACAAGATTGGTTAGAGAAGTACTGGGGCAAAGCTCAAAACTCTGGGGGAGAAGGGAGGAGCTGACGTGGTCCGGAATGGGAAAGAAGAGAGATAACAAAGGTTGTGAATAAGACAGCATTTTATATGGGCAACAGAATTCAAGAAACAAAAACAACATAAATTTCATCCCCATGGATGCAACTTTTAGAACAACTTGCAACCACACTTCTTTAGAGTAAAGAGTAGTCTGGGTTTTACAGCCTTACTGTTAGAGTCTTTGTGAGTATTGTAGTAACGAGCCATGTTTATATTAGACCCCTAAGATAACAGAAATAACTTCAAGTGTTTTACTCCAGCCTGTCTAGAAATTCTAGGTGCATAGAATTTCTTAATAAAGTGTTATGAAGACAAAGATATAAGAAACCCAGATACTCACTTTTATTTTGTCTAAGCAGCCTGGGGGCAATGCATTTTCTGCAGAGTCAACTATACATTACTTGTCCTCTACACATGAATTATAACAACTATAAGCATTATAATACCTAAATTGAAGTTTTTTTTT
>NW_007769403.1:0-885 GCF_000696425.1 Galeopterus variegatus | reverse complement strand
TTTTTTTTCTTACTAGGGAGGTGGTAATATTTTGCTTTTTATAAGGAAAGTGAATTTTTGAAACACCTGAAGAATAAGGCAACATTTGCTTATATTTGTGTGTATGTTAGAGTTTGAAAATTCGGGTTACTTCCAATTCTCTTCATTAAATATTAAAATATGTATACTCTTTAATTTGTAAGAGATGACACCAGCTGTTTCATTATGTGTTGTATCTGCTCAGGGATTTAACTCATGTGCCTGAGAACACATGCTTTTTAGAAGACATTTTAGTAAGCATTTGAACATTGTCATATATATAACTCTCTAAAGTGCACTCTATTATTTCAATGATATTTTAGCATGTGGTTGTATGTCATTCTATTTCCCTGTAAAGTTATAGTGACATATGATTATTATATATAAATAAATAATGAAAGTGTATATGTATACACACATATCTATATGTATACATACTCTTGCATATTAGATTCTAAAAATAAATAGCAGGTATTTTTGCTATAATGGTTATGCTCAAGGTCTTATTTTCTTTAACATAATAATGATTAAACTAAATACTGAAGTTAACATGATTGAAATATCCTAATTCATTAATATAGGTTTGTTTTATTTAAGGTACAATAAAAAAAATGACACATGAGACTACATCACCAAATGATTCACAAAGATAAAACACAATCTGTTACTTTTGGAGAGCTACTTGTATTAATAATATACATGCTTGTGTTTCATTATTTTTAACAGTATTTCATACTATAGACTTCTACAATATTCTGAAATGGAATTTAAGTAGTTGGCATGTGTTTTAGTTTCTATGAAGTTCACATTTTCTGTAATGCATTAACAGGCAGAACTATTACTAAAAACTCATATATGTTACAGACA
>NW_007769402.1:5861-6068 GCF_000696425.1 Galeopterus variegatus | reverse complement strand
TCTTTATAGCTTTAGTTACTTTTAATTTAGACCAAAGACCTCACTTGGCCCTTTATGGTCCATCCAAATGAGCTTTTTGTCTTTTTACTAGAGCTGTCTGTTTTTACTGTTTTGATCTCTACTGTTTTATCAAGTAATCCTTTAGCTTAAGAAAATCTTTTGTTCCCGTTTATTTTACTACTTTTTTTTATCTTTTGCTTTTAAATG
>NW_007769402.1:0-368 GCF_000696425.1 Galeopterus variegatus | reverse complement strand
TGTGAGGAGGAAGGCAGAAGGAAGCCACCTGGGCATGGCCAGGCCCATAGAAGCAGCAGAGGCGTGGCAGAGCACCTTAGGAGGTGAGAGCTGTACTTCCAGCTCAGAGCTGTAGACCCCCCAGGTGGGAGAAACTCTCCATCAGTTCTGTGCCAGATGGTGGGACCCCTGGTTGTCTGGCCCAGGGGCCAGGGCCTAAGGGAGAGGGCAGGAGAGCGCCCTGTCCCTGGCTCTGCCCTGCAGCCACTGGTGGCCTCCCCCTGGCCTGAGCCTCTGGAAGCTTCACACATCGAATCTCAGTCTCCTTTCTTTATAGCTTTAGTTACTTTTAATTTAGACCAAAGACCTCACTTGGCCCTTTATGGTCC
>NW_007769401.1:5794-6068 GCF_000696425.1 Galeopterus variegatus | reverse complement strand
GGAAAACCAGAATCCATAAAGTACCTAATCATTCTGCTATATTAAAATTATAATGGTTTACAACTAAATACAGTAAGTGATCGTTGATAAGGAGATTAAAGAACATTTTTGGATAAATAATTTGAAAATTTTTAATACATTTGTATATTATATAGTATTATTGTAATACTTAACTTTTTAGAGGGTGACTGTGATATTGTGGCCATGTTCTTGAAAGACAAATGAAATATATGGATGTAAAATGTAAGTGTTTGCAACTTCATCACAAATGATT
>NW_007769401.1:0-301 GCF_000696425.1 Galeopterus variegatus | reverse complement strand
GAAGAATTTATTTCATTTTTACCACAGGAGGTTTCAGGCATGGCCTGAAAACCCCAGAGACGGGCTGACTATCTTTTGACCACTATTTGAATAAACCCAGCAGCTGGGTCAGCACCTCCTCACCACCCCACCCCCCCAGGCCCCACTTTCAGAAGGCATTTAAAGAGAAAAAAGTCTACCAAATTTGGGTTTAAAAAATATACTTAAAGTAATGGCTCCTACTCATTGAGTTCTTACCAGGTGTCAGAAGATGCAAAGTGTTTGACATACATTTCCACCTCATTTTACTTTACTTTCACAA
>NW_007769400.1:5814-6068 GCF_000696425.1 Galeopterus variegatus | reverse complement strand
GTGTCAGGAACACCAGGATGTATCATTTTATAGCTTTGAGAACCATGGGCACACATGCCATTATTATACCCTTTTAACAATGAGGAAACTGAGTCACAGAGTTTTGAGTGGACTGCTCTTCTCACACTGCTCCTGTCACACCGTGGACAGAGTTAGAACTCAGGGGTCTTACTCCAGAGCTCACATTCATGTAACCTGACATTTCAGTTTATCATGTAAATTTAAGAGTCTTTCCTGTGTCATTTCATATTCTT
>NW_007769400.1:0-413 GCF_000696425.1 Galeopterus variegatus | reverse complement strand
CCACACAGATCATCCGCCCCCTCCTCTCAGCCTACGTCCCTCATCCCCCAGCCCTCCCTCTGGACCATCTCACCCTTCTCCTATGCCCCATCTGTAATAGAGTCTTCACTCCTCAGAATTATTTCCCTTTGCTTTTATTTATTTATTTTTATGATTATATTTTTAAAATATATATGCTTATGTTCTGGAAAATACTGAAGTAAATATGCAGAGAAAATTTTGAATTGCCCTAATTTCTACCAATAAGAAAAAAAAAATGCTAATGGGTCACTATTTTCTGTGATCAACCTGAAGCATATTACATAGGATGACAATAATGATATCAACTAATGCTTTAATGAGCACATACTATGTGTCAGGAACACCAGGATGTATCATTTTATAGCTTTGAGAACCATGGGCACACATGCCAT
>NW_007769399.1:4902-6068 GCF_000696425.1 Galeopterus variegatus | reverse complement strand
GAAGAGAGTGGTTTACAGGTTGGGGGTTTGGCATTGGCAGCAGCTAAGGGACTTGGAGAATATGGCAGCAGGAAGGCTGGCCAGAGCAGAGAGGATGTAGAAAAGGCTGGGTTTGGCTTAAGAGCCTTAGCATCAGCTGCTATAACCTGGCAAATGGATAAGAATTTTTTTCACAGCCAGCAATAAAATAAAACTTATGGAAACAATAAAGTAAATGTTCTATCTATGCAGTAAGTCAAATTAGAGAAGATTAGATTTTTCTAACCAGGCCTGAAAATGAACGTAGTGTGGTGGTCTAAAGATATCCAGGAAGGTAATGACATTTCAGGTTCTGAATTAATGATATACACCAGAGGTTGGCAAACTATGACCCTGGGCCAAATCCAGCCCACTGCCTATTTTTGCAGGCTCACAAGAGAAGAATGATTTTCACATTTTTAAATGGTTGAAAAAAAAAAAATCAAAGGAAGAGTATTATTTTGTGGCACATGAAAATCATATATAATTTGAATTTCAGTATCCATAAATAAAGTTTTATTGGAACTCAGCCACACATGGTGTCTAATGCTGCTTTCATTCTGTGATGGCAGAGTTGAGTAGCTGCAAAAGAGACTACATGGCTTGCAAAGCCTAAAATATTTCTTTACTATCTGTCCCTCTTCAGAAGAAATTTGCTGACCTTTAACATACATGGTCAAAAAAGATGAGCTCAGGGCCCATTCCTGGTGAGGTAAAGGCAACATGTAACACAGCTCAAGGAACAAAGCTTGAAGTTGGAAGAGAATTTGGAAGACCCCTGGTCTAGCCTCCTATTCCACAGAATGCCCTACAGGACGCATCCAGGAGTAGGGACCAATGATTCCATGAAGCCCAGCTCATCATCAAACACCTGGACTCTACCTATTAGACAAAATATTTCTAATGTTGGACTAAAACTATCCCCACCCCCACTCCAGTTTGGGCTTTCTTATCTATAAATATTTTCTACGCTGAGAGAGCATTAACAACAATCCTTCTTGGCCAAAGAGTGGACTTCTCTCCCCTTCCACGGGTTAGCACTTTATGTCTCAAGGGGCTTTCTCATTCACTGTCTCATTCTTCCCTTACATCTCCCTGGGAGCAGGCCTGCATAATTATTCCTGTTATTGATGATGAACTTGAGAGTT
>NW_007769399.1:0-584 GCF_000696425.1 Galeopterus variegatus | reverse complement strand
GCTAAAATATTACATCTGTCCTTGACCAGCTAGAAGCAATTCTATACTTTTTTCCATGGCATAGTATAAGTCATGAGCCACAGGTGCTCACTTCTTGGAACCTATAACATCCCCCAATCAGTCTCATATCTACTAAAGGGAAGAAAGCTTGAGTACAGAGCTAACCATTCAGTAGCCAGGAGAAAATTCACAGCTTAAGACTCCACATGTGTCTTGACATGATCACCAAACCACATGATTTATCAGCACTAAAAACATCAATGGCAGAGCTATATCTGGTCAGGCATTTGATAAAGGCTTTGTACACTCTAATTTGAGGATCTTTGGGAAAATGTGACATTATCATTTACCACAGTTTTTACATAGGATGGAGTCATTCTTGCCAAGTGACCCAAGAGCTGCTTATGGAACGTCAGTCAATTTCTGCCCTTCTCTTCTTTTCCATGAAAGTCTGTGCTTTGTAATTGAATCTAAATATGACACTGGAGTATTTTTAAAATCTAGAGATTGGAAATAATCGTTGGAAGAGAGTGGTTTACAGGTTGGGGGTTTGGCATTGGCAGCAGCTAAGGGACTTGGAGAAT
>NW_007769398.1:5779-6068 GCF_000696425.1 Galeopterus variegatus | reverse complement strand
ATGCATAGCATAATGACTATTTGGTCAACAGCGAACTGCATATACAATGTTGGACTCATAAGATTATAATACTGTATTTTTACTGTACCTTTTCTATGGTTTGATACACAAATACTTACAAATGTATTATAGTTGCCTGCACTATTTAATACAGTAATTTGCTCTACAGGTTTGTAGCTTAGGAGTCACAGGATTTACTCTATAGACTAGGTGTGTAGTAGGCTATACTGTCTAGGTTTGTGTAAGTACACTCACAATGATGAAGTCACCTAACAATACATTTCTTATA
>NW_007769398.1:0-430 GCF_000696425.1 Galeopterus variegatus | reverse complement strand
TGTTCTTTTTCTGTAACTTTCCGGCCTGGAGAATAAATACTAAGACAGAACCCCTGTTTAGCGTCAATTTCCCAAAGGAGGAATGCCTCTCTTTGAGGGTTCCAGGAAGTTAACCCCTTTGGAGTGTCTCAATGCTCAGATGAAATGGGCTTTGAGTAATCCTTTGCATCTCTGTCACCCAGGGTAGGGAGATGGCAAATCTGCGTGAGGAGAAAGAGAGTGCATCAATGGATACAAAGGGCTGACTGTGTGTGCATGTGTTTGTGTGTGTGATATATGTATCAGACTACTTCAAAAAGTTCATGGAAAATAAAATTGAAACATATTACAAATCTTTTCATGAACTTTCTGAAGTACCCTTGTACAGTAATGCATAGCATAATGACTATTTGGTCAACAGCGAACTGCATATACAATGTTGGACTCATAA
>NW_007769397.1:5515-6068 GCF_000696425.1 Galeopterus variegatus | reverse complement strand
TTATGACCTTGAGAGTCTATGATCTCCCCACAATTCTATGAGGTAAGGATGAAAGATAACTCATTCAAAGAAGCTGAGGCTCAGAGGACTTATTTTTCCAAATTCATTCATTCAACAAACATTTACGAGCTCTGTGCTAGATCTGAGGAATATTAAGGGGCTCACAGATCAACTGAGGAAACAGACACATAAGCATCAAAACAGAGTGTGGTCTGAGGTGCCATAGAGATGTGTACAAGGTGCTATGTAAGCAGAGAGGAAAGGCTTGGAACTTTTCCAGGCTCAGCTGATGAAAATGGACTAGAGGAGGCTGCACGGAGGTAGTAATTTTTTTTAGTTGCCTTGACTATCCCCAAGGCACCTGGCAACAGCAAAACCGGAACCCCTACAGAGCACTTCTGTGATCCAAGCTGCACTGGATTCCCTCAGAAAACCAGAATAAAACAAGACCATCTCTATAAAAGACAAGCTTACAATTTTAAAAAAACCTATGAAACACCAAAGGACACATTTCATTATGAGTGAAAGTAAGCATCCACACCAGATGTTGTAG
>NW_007769397.1:0-226 GCF_000696425.1 Galeopterus variegatus | reverse complement strand
GAATCAGCCTCGGGTGCAGCCTTGTTCTGATCTCAGAAAAGTTTGAAATTGTAACTAAGTGATAGATCTTTTCCATTGGAATTCATTCCTGGCTCACAACATGCAAAGAAAGACAATAATGTTATCGCGAACCAGCTGCCAGATGCAGCGGAAAAGCAGTCACTCCTTTTGGTGTTTCACAGCTCATGAGGGCCTTTTAGTTAATCATCTTATGTAGGGAATTAAG
>NW_007769396.1:4418-6068 GCF_000696425.1 Galeopterus variegatus | reverse complement strand
TTTTTTCAATAGGAAGTTTAATAAAAAACCCTACAGAATAGTGGTTCTACAAGGAGATGATTACTTAGCAATAAACTATAAACATGCATTTGTTCTTTCATTTACTCAAGATTAAATGAAAAAATGGGTGCAGAGATATGCTAGAAATAAAAACATATAACCATAAATTACAAATGTCCAATCTTTTAAATATTTTTCTTCAAATGTAGAAGTAGAAAAAATTGAAATACAGTGTCATATGTGCCAGTACAAAAATATAAAAAGATTTTTATAGAGTCTAAGACTAGGTATTCAGTGTAAGAATGAGGAAAAAGTAGTAGACAGAATCATCTTTTATATTACTTTGTTGTTCTTTGTGTTTAACTTTGGATGTTCCTAGTTTAGACCATTCAATTTCGTTATTATAGCAGTCATTTACATTGTTTTTATTAGGTGTTTGTGCTTGTCTCATATTCAATATTTTTTGCCTAGCATTGTGTTAAAAATCATGACTTACTTTTTAATTGATTATTTTCATTGAATATTTCACACATAATAACGAGGTACTTTTAAATAAAACACATGTCATTCCATTTACCTCTTTTATTAACTCATGTTTGCTTTCATTCAACAAATGTTTATCTTAAGATATAAAGGTGAATACAACAGGTATTGAGTTTGATGACAAGGAAAGAATAGAAAAGTTCACCTGGTATAATCAGAAAAATTTTGCAGTGTTAATAATGCATGAATAGAGTCTTAAAAATAAATAGAAATTTGCCAAATGACAAATGCAGAGAGGGTGTTCCAGGAAAGTAAAACTGTATAATAAAAGGAAAAATTATGTTTTCACCAAAATCTCATTTCTCTTATTTATGACAATCTTTTTAAAAAGCTCTTTATTTCAATACTTCATAATACTCTGGAGCACAGACATATCTTATTAGCAAAGCCATCACTCTCATCTGTCTACACTGACATAATACTAACACTATTCTATTTTTTTTTTAGATTTAATTAAGTTAATCAATCTCAAAAAGAAAGTCTTTTTAAAAAATTATAATATTTCAAAATACTTTATTGCTGCAAGGTGGATTGGTGGCCTCCTGTAATAATAACAAAATAACACAACTTTAAGAAGTTAAATACATGACATTGAAGGAGGTTGTCTTTAAAGATCTGTGAGCTGGTATTATCTGTAGGAATATTCTAGATGTCAGCAAGATAGCACTCTGGGTCCCATTATTTTGAATACATCTTGGAATAGAAAACCACACATAATGAAAACAAATGGCATCATATGTCAAAAATTAAAAAAAAGAAAGAAAAAGAGAAAAGAAAACCTAAAATATAATAACATGGAATAAAAAAGTGAATGTGCAGGGAGACAGTAAAGTACACACTCATTACCAAAGAGAACTATTAAAAAAGAGCAAGGTATAGAAGTGCTGCTGAGCTCCCTTATTGCTTCAGTTTGGCAGCTACTATTCATTACCAATTATTAGAAATAATGGAAAATCCATATTTCAAGTGGATTCAGCATCAAATAAGTATTATTGAAAAACTGTGTGACAGGTTTTCAAACTGAGAAGAAAATGTTGTTCATCCTGAACTACTAATAGCTTAGTATTATTAAAGTATCTTCCAGTTCTTCCTACTACAAAAAAAAAA
>NW_007769396.1:2475-3386 GCF_000696425.1 Galeopterus variegatus | reverse complement strand
AAAAAAAAAATCTTTATATGATTTATTATTTAAAACCAATACTTTATCATGCAAAAAACCAACTTTTTTTCCCCCAAACAAATCCATCATTTGTTTAAAAAAGGCTTTCATTTTTGTGAAAGAACAAAAAGATTTTGAGGGTAGGTTTATAGATCCATTGTGTCATGGAGTAAACACCTTTAAATTGCTCCCTTTTATTTTTTAACTTGTGAATCTGCACATTCAGGTATACTTGAAGAAATAATTTGCCAGAAGAGGTTTCAATAAGCTTTTCCTTAAAGTAATGATTAAAAAGAAGAGATTTGCAAGGGCATTCATTGTTTAATTGTACCAATTGATTCAATGCTTCATCCATCCCAGTATTTCCTAACATACTACAGGTATTTTGCATTTTCATCCTCTGTTTTTAAGTCATTTACTATTTTACAAAGCATCCAATTTATTATCCAGGACAATAAGAAAGAAAAATCTATTATACTGAAGTAACAACAACCATGTTGGCTTCTTTTTATGAGTGTAGATTAACTTAATTATATAAAATTGTCTCTTAGGATGCCGTATTTTATTGGGTTTACAATTTGAGTGGCAGGCATTTTTAGGACTACTTAAAATTTTTAGTGGCTGAGAATGATTATAACAGGCTCCTCTCTCTTTTTCTGGCTCATTTCTCTATCTTTTGTAAGTGAGTAAGTCCTTTGTGCCGCACTCAGCATACAGTCCACACAATGTAGGCTTCTCCAGGTAGAATGTACTTTCTGAACATTTTCATTCTTTTTTTTCATATTGAAAAATCTCTGCAGTTGTTTGAGAAACCCCCATACTGTTTTTCACAATGGCTGTATATGGCTGTATTACTTTACATTCTCACCAACAATGTATATTTATCTTTCTCTGCATCTTCATCAGCATTT
>NW_007769396.1:0-203 GCF_000696425.1 Galeopterus variegatus | reverse complement strand
AGTTTTGTAACACACCACCAAACTTTCATCTAAGTGGCTGTGCTGTTTTGCATTTCTACCATCGATGAATGGGAATTCCTGTTGCTGCACATTCTCACTGGCATCTGGTGCTGTCAGTGTTCTGGGTCTTGGGTTCTCATCATTTTTTCAATAGGAAGTTTAATAAAAAACCCTACAGAATAGTGGTTCTACAAGGAGATGAT
>NW_007769395.1:4899-6068 GCF_000696425.1 Galeopterus variegatus | reverse complement strand
CACCATTCTCAAGGAGCTGTGACGATCAAGCAAAATCAAGTAAAAGCACTTTGTAAATGAAAATACACCCAACGAGATGTAGTTCTTATCACGAATAGGAAAGCAATTGGAGGCAACTCGGTCTGAAGGTGAAACAGACCCTCCTGGAGTGTTTGGCTTGGGTTTTGCAGGGCGATGTCCTCCGCTTCCTCCTGTCTGCCTTTGTCTCCCTCCAATCTTGTGGCGTGAGTTCGCATTGTTTGTTTTGGAAGCTGAAGGACCAAACTTGTACCAGTTGAGACAAGAACACCTTTGGCCACAGGCAGGGCGCTCAGACCCCTCCGCACGCAGGAATTCATCCCATCACCTCTTGTGTACCATCCATAACCCTAAAAGACTGCCCTGTCATCTTATCTGGCAACCGGGATTTTAGCAGCCCCTTCATTAAGCCTGGAGAACAAAGGCGCTGGGTGAGGGTCTCCGAATGTCCAAACACCCTGTCACCCTGAGTGTGAGGCTGTGGGGCTATCCCGGGAGGGCCAGGGGCTGTTTACAGATGCGAGGAGATAACTGCAGAGGAAGGTCGCCGGAGTCTTTTCTTCCCTCTCCTCCAGCTCACCCGCTGCCCCCGGGGCTGGGGGGCCCGGCCACCCCGATGCTCCAGCTGGCCTGGAGGCCTCTCTCAAGTTCCTGACAGAGGAATGCAGGGCAGAGCCTGTGGAAGAGGGGGCGGGATGGGGGCGGGGAGCCCCACGGAAACCGGGAACTGGACTTTACAATGGCAGGTCCTTTGCTGGGAAGGGGAAGTGGGCAGCCGGGACTGAAGCGGCGGGGTCACAGTTTCAGTGACCCCCTCTGAGCCAGAACATTCTGAGGAATCTCTGGTCTTACTCCAAAAAGTTGCTCAAAGGTGATGGAGGGACACTTTCTAGTGGATGCGTTATGCCCATTCCCGCTATGACCACTGCTAATGACAATCAGCATCATTAATGCCAACGCCTCGTGTTCAATGTGTACTTCTTACTTTCCAAAGTGCCTACCAGCCCTATGAAATGGGCATAAGTTAACCTGATTTTTTTCAAGTTAGCAAACTAAGGGCTGCAGAGACGCAGGGCAGGCACACGCAGGAAGAGGAAGAGGTGACCCGGCCCCCGAGTCCCCTCCGCACTCTCAGCCCGGGCCAGCTCAGC
>NW_007769395.1:0-569 GCF_000696425.1 Galeopterus variegatus | reverse complement strand
ACAGAGGTGCTGAGTGGAGCAGGTGTGTGGGATGGGCCAGGGCCAGGACCCAGGGAGGAGCTACCGGAACAAAAGTGCTGGGAGGGATTTTGGGATGCAGACCCGTCAAAGCCATAAGGGCCTCTTGAACCTATTCCTTGACATCAAAACATAGGTTCCTCCATGACAGCCCCGGAAGAGCCTAAGAAACTCACAAATCCATCCATTGGTTGTTTATTCTACCAGCAAAAGTGCAGCGTGACCCTTGTTCTCCATGTGGCTTCCAGGTGCTGGATGGGACAGTGCATGTAACCAAGAGAGGCCTGCCTTCCCGAGCAGCCATCTGCAGTGACATCAACATCACTCACATGTGCAAGGTTACAGCTTGCAAGCGTTCCCCAATATCTTCTCACAGTGTTCCCGCCACAGCCTGGTGAGTCTCCATCTCCCCAGCGAAGGATGGAGGCTCAGGAAGCTAAGTGAGTTAGCCCGAGTTCGGAGAGCTAACAAGGGGCGGAGCAGATAACACCACCATTCTCAAGGAGCTGTGACGATCAAGCAAAATCAAGTAAAAGCACTTTGTAAATGAA
>NW_007769394.1:5464-6068 GCF_000696425.1 Galeopterus variegatus | reverse complement strand
ATAACACTACCTGACTTCAAATTATACCACAAAGCTATTGTAACCAAAACAGCATGGTACTTGTATAAAAATAGACATTCAGACCTGTGGAGCAGAATTGAGAACACAGAAAATACCCCTCAGGTTTACAGCCATCTGATATTGGACAAAGGCAACCAAAACCTCCACTAAAGAAAAGACTGCCTCTTCAACAAGTGGTGCTGGGAAAACTGAATATCCATATGTAGAAGAATGAAACTAGGTATGCATCTCTCACCATACACTAAAATCAACTCAAAATTGATTGAAGACTTAAGTATAAGGCCTGAAACTGCAAAATTATTAAGGGAAAATATAGGTGAAACACTTCAGGAACTAGGTCTGGGCACAGACTTTATGAACTTGAGTCCGAAAGCACAAGCCTCAAAAGAAAAATAAAACAAATGGGACTATATCAAACTCAAAACCTTCTTTACAGCAAAGGAAACAATCAACACAGAAAAATGACAACCTACAGAGTGGGAGAAAATTTTTGCTAACTATGCATTTGACAAGAGATTAATATGCATAATATACAAGGAACTCAAGCAATTATACAGTAAAAAAACAAATAACCCAATTAAAA
>NW_007769394.1:0-255 GCF_000696425.1 Galeopterus variegatus | reverse complement strand
CATGCTCTTGGATTGGAAGAATTAACATTGTGAAAATGTCTGTACTACCCAAAGTGATCTATAGATTCAATGCAATCCCCATCAAAATACCAATGACACTCTTCACAGAAATGGAAAAAGCAATCTTACCACTCATATGGAACAACAAAAGACCCTGAATAGCCAAAGCAATCCTGACCAAAAAAGTAAAGCTGGAGGCATAACACTACCTGACTTCAAATTATACCACAAAGCTATTGTAACCAAAACAGCATG
>NW_007769393.1:5787-6068 GCF_000696425.1 Galeopterus variegatus | reverse complement strand
CAATGCCCAGCATAGTAGATACTTAAGATATACTGCCTTTATTATGTCTGAATGAATGAAATGGATGAAAGAATTCACATGCAACCATGAGTGTATACACACACACATGCACACACACACACACACACGAAGAGCCTCATATATCACAGTAGAGGATCAGGGTCATCGTTAGATAAAATTCACCATTATAACGTTAATCTTCGTTACCTCATTTGGGTTCTTGCTCCACTCTTTAAGACCTAAAAGTCTGATTCAGGCTCATCACTCTGGGAAACTCAAGC
>NW_007769393.1:1955-4979 GCF_000696425.1 Galeopterus variegatus | reverse complement strand
AAAAAAAAATGAATTCACATAAAATGGTTTGCAATTCACATTTGTTGTTCTTACTATGTACCAAGCACTATGCTGAGAACTTTACACAGGATACTCCTGTGAAGTAGGGAATATTACATTCCCATGTTATAAATGAGGAAAGTCAAGCTGACAGTAACCATCAGATCCCCATCTTGCTGTACATTTCTTCTCTGTTATAATCTTCATCCTTTGATGCTAATGCTGATAAGAAATGGAAAATGCAGATATCAAGAAGTAAGAGAAAAAAGGACAGAAAAGCAAGAAACCCTAATAATTCAGTGTTACAATAAACCTAATCATTGCTTAGGCAAATAAAGCCAACTTGTTCAGAACTTAGAATCAGATAATATGGAAAAGACAAGTTTTACATAAGTTTCTTCCAATTCCATTATCCAATTTCTCTCCTGCAGGCTCTAAGTGGGTTTCTATCTCACCTCTTCCATGACTAGATACTGGAAACTTCCCTTCAGAAAGGACACCTACGTGTTAATGAAACATTCTCAGCTATTTCCAAAGTTTCTCCTAGATAATTAATCTTCCAATCCATGTTCATAAGCTGTTGGTTAGATGTCACCAATGGCAATGAAATCCATAACATTAAAGTATAAAACTTTAAAAAACACATCTGTACAAAGAAACTACAAAGACAACAAAGAGACATGTTTGTTTACTTCAGAGTAACATAGTAACTCTGTGCAATTTAGCCAACTCTCCAACTAAACCAGGATTTCTATTATTCATAACCTAGACATTTGATCAAAGGAGGACACATGTGGCTTACTTCTCTGTGCTCTTTTCCCTGGAAGTTAAGCCAAACACAAATTTCATTATCTGGTTTCTAGTCACAGTAATGAGCCACATACAGTTCCCAAATCTCAGACATCACAGCCAAGAATTTTTGAGAAGGGATGTAGGTTAATCTGAAAAAACAGAAAATAGAAGTTAATGGTAATGGTTTTTAGAAATAGTTTGTCAAGTGGAAGAAAAAAGAAAAGGTTGTGAGTATTGGATTTTTCAATGCATAAAAGAATTCTTAATCTCTCCTCTTAGGAACTTGTCACTCAAATTTATTGAAGTCTCAGGATAGCTCTAGGATAATACCATGTCACACTGGGTTCTCCAGCCCTTCATAAGAAATATTCTGCAGCAGGCTACATCACCTTTTTTTTTTTTTTTCTGAAAAGCAACAACTGTTACTCAGGGGTTACTGTTTAGATGCACTCTCTTCATGGGGCATGAAGAAAAAAATCTAAAATACTCCTTATATGAAATTTTCATTTGATGATGAGGAGAAAGTTTATAGGAATGCACATACCACACAGGAACGTGCTGGCAAAATCACCAGAGAGGAATACAACACTCAGAGAAGCCAGCATATTGAAGCACCTTTATAAATCTACTTGAAAAATAATAATCAAAACCATCGAGAGACAAGTGGAATTATGCCATACATTTTACATACATCATCTAATCCCAGCAGCTACCCCATGAGTTTGGTAATATTAATCCCATCTTATAGGCAAAGAGAATAATGAACTATCAAGAGTAATATTTAAATTTTGGAATGCCTCCATCATTCTCTGTCCTATATACATATTTTTTTGTGCTTTACTTCAACTGAGAATTTTTAAATTGAAGACTTTATCACATGACATCACTGAGCACAGAGTAATATTAAATGTACATGTGAATAAACATAAGCTTCATCTAGGCCACTGATAATTCAAACTCTTTGGTCTAAAGATTGCTTTATTCTCTTAAAAATTATGGAGAACCCCAAAGAGCTTTTGTTCATGTAGGTTCTATCCATCAATATTTACCGTAATAGAAATTAAAATTCAGGAATTGAAAAAATCTACTTTTTAATTAAGTTTAAAATAACAATAATAAATCCATTACATGTTAACACAAGAAACACATTTCTGTGAAAAATAACCATATTGTCAAAAAAAATAGTAAGGGAAGCTGCTCTATTCTACACATTTGCAAATCACTTCAGTGTCTAGCATATGGAAACAGCTAGATTCCCATAGGTAATTTTATATTCAGCCTATTGTGGTATGTTGTTTTAGTTGATGTATATGAAGAAAATCTAGCCTCACAATGATACATTGTTGCAAGTGAGAGGACTATTTTAATATCCTTTTCAGATAATTATGGATATTCTTTGATAATAAACCAAAACTCAACAAGTGGCAGTTTCTTAAAGGCTGGTGATAATGTAGAATCTGAAACGATATCAATGAACTTTTTACATTGAGTTATGTTAAAATCCATTGTTCTATCTTACAATTTGAATCTTTCTACCCATGCGTGATTTTGTAACATTCTGCTTCAATCACTTAGAAAACATCAGTTCACTGAATTGGGCAAACTTTCTAAGTGTTCACACATTTTGTCATACAGTATTTTTCAAAATTACATTCAATAATAGCATCAGAAAAATATTTAAGTCTTTGGGAGCTGTCAAGCTCATAGTAGCAACAACAAGTTTTCCAAATTCTAATTTTCTCGTGAAATCTCAAATTTTATTATTGACAAAAAATACTGTCAGTTTTCCTTGAAGTGACATGTCACTTGGTTCATTTTCTAAAACATCTCTCTCAAGTATCCAATTCTAAATAACCACAGTTTGTCATTGTTTCAAGTAAAAATGGTTTTCCATGAAAAAAATCAGCTAATTCAGCTCTCAACTCAATCACAGAGAGATGGTGACCTCAAGAAAATCATCATATTTCAATACATAGCAGAAGCACTTTACACATATTATATCACTGTCCTACGCAATATAAAAATTATTCAAGGATGGAAATTTAGTAAAATTAATCATTTTTACCACTTTAGCTAGAACATTCCTAAGTGAAACTAACATTATGTTTTTAACTGAGAATGGGTAATGGTGAAAATTTCCATGACTAATACCATTTGGTACAACTGACTTAATTCATGCTAACACACCAGCTATTGTGTTATATTCATGCTAACACACCAGCTATTGTGTTA
>NW_007769393.1:0-978 GCF_000696425.1 Galeopterus variegatus | reverse complement strand
TATTCATGCTAACACACTATTATCCTCCACTGCTTTCCCACTACCAGTGCAAACCTCAATATACCTAAAACAGTAAGTGACATCTTAATAGTACTCTGAAAATACTTTTTACCTTGCAAACCTGCTGAAAGGGTCCCAGGGTCTGAAGGCCACGCTTTGAGAACCAGTGCCCTATAAAAAAGAGAGATTAAACTTAAACTAGAAGGGGTGGGGGGAGAGAAAGAGAAAAGGGAAGAAAGAGACAGAGAGACAGACAGACAGACAGGGAGAGAGACAGAGACAGAGAAAGACAGAGAGAGAGAGAATAATCTGATTTTTGGTTTATTTGTTTCTAGAATTCATTATCATTTGTTTTCCTAATGTTATTCATGATAGAACTAAGACAAAATAAAATCTCAATACATTTTCTACAAGGTCTTCACCAATTTTCACTAACAGTCATAAGGTCAATAACACATTGAGTAGCACTGATTACCAAAGATTTCAAAATCAAATTTCTATTGTTTTCAGGAAAAAAAACTGTTTTAACTGGAGAGTATAACCTTTATATTAAGTTTTTCATCTGTTAATAAAGTTGGATTTTATTTAAGTTTCAAAAAGTGATTTGTCCTGCAATATGATCAATTCATGATTATTTGTGGTACGGTATTGGGAGCTGCAAATAACTTCAGTTTCCGCTATCAGTGAAATGACGAAAAAAATTGAGCAGCAGAAGGTTGATATAAGAAATTGGATTGTGTCCTTTCCCTTCTTAAGCCCTTTCAGTGACTTTGGCTTGTTCTTGGAATAAAATCCAAACACTATGTGTGTCCTGGCATGGTCTAGCCCTGCCTAGTCCCCAGCAGCTCCTTCTCCACACAGGACACCCGCCTTCTTGAGGGTTTTATTCCAAGTAAAACACTAGATCATCAGACGGAATTTTTTTTTTTTTCCTTTTTGTCTTTTTTCGTGTCCGGCAACGGACTGCAACCCTCAGTG
>NW_007769392.1:5456-6069 GCF_000696425.1 Galeopterus variegatus | reverse complement strand
CTTACTTTTGGCTGGCACATCCTCAGAGGTCTTCCACCCCTTCCTTACACACCCATCACTTCCTTGGCTTTGTGCCCTAACCCCTGTTTCTGTTTATCTAAATCTTGCCCATCTGCATCAGATAGGAACCACAGAGACCAAAACTAGCAGGCCGAACCAAGGTCAGTTTATTTCTCCTCTTATAGAAGTTTGGAGACCCAGGCTCCTTCCAGCTCCTTGCTCCATCCTACTTAAAATGATCCAAGATGGAGCCTGGAGTTCCACTCATCATATCTGTGTTCCCTGAGTCAAGGTGCAGAAAGGGACAAAGAAAATGAGGGCAAAGTGTACACACCAGCTGTCATTTAGGGATGGTTCCTGTAAACTGCCATGTAACATTTCAGCCTAACATCTCTTTGAACTTCATCATGAGGTCACATCTAGCTGCAAGGGAAGCTGGGAAATGTCTTTATTATGGGTCACCATATTCCCAGTTAAAAATTGGGAGTTTGGGCTTCCCCATGGTGCACTCGGGAGAGTGCAGTGCTGGGAGTGCAGCGACTCTCCCGCCGTGGGTTCGGATCCTATATAGGAATGGCCGGTGTGCTCACTGGCTGAGTGCGGTGCAGTCAAC
>NW_007769392.1:0-945 GCF_000696425.1 Galeopterus variegatus | reverse complement strand
AGTTCATGTTCACAAAACACTCTTGGCCTTTAGACCCAAGACGCCTTGGCTGTAGAACAGAAGTTCCGTGGAGAATATGAATCCCCAGAGGCAGGTCTCCCACCATAACCTCGTATTCATTGGCACGTCAGGCACTTGTGAATTTGGTAGATATGAATCACTTCCCCCAGGGTGGGGTAACCCCTGTGTCCATTCTCCTGCAAGGGTGACCTCACAGGCACTGCCTGAAGAAGCCAGTTAGGTCTTCTCATTCTACAAGTTTCTGTCACCTGATGAACATTATGTGATTTGGGTGAGTGTTGTCTCAAAGTTTTTGAAGCAGTGAGTGGGTAATTATGCCTCATGGACCACCAGCCACCAAGACTGATCACACATGAGGATCAGAGAACAGAATCCCATGTTTATGTGGTGGGTACTTTGTCTTCTGATGCCCCCAGTGCCCCTCTGTGCCCTTCCTTCTCCAAGGTGATGTCCCTTCTTTCTTCTTCCAGGAATCAAAGTTCCAATGGGTTTTATTATTCTCCCTTTCCTAGTAAAACTCCTCTCAGAAAGAATTTCATGAAGAATGGCTTGGGGACCATACCTGAGGATCTTACCTCTCCCGTCCATCCCCTCTGCCCTGCCTTTTTTCAGGTCCACCCCTTCTGGTGCCCAGATATTACAACAGCCCTGCACCTGGGCTCACTGCCTTCACTGCAATCTGATCCAACTTCCAAAGCTCTGATCTCATCAGAACACTTCCTTACCCCAAAATATTTGGAGGCTCCTCATTGCACAAAGAATAGAGTCTAGACTCGTTCATCCTTTATTCAAAGTCTTGCATGACCTGGACTCAGTGGTTCTTTCCAGTCTCATCCCCTCCTCTTCCTCTCGCCATCACTGGCCTTACTTTTGGCTGGCACATCCTCAGAGGTCTTCCACCCCTTCCTTACACACCCATCACTT
>NW_007769391.1:5419-6069 GCF_000696425.1 Galeopterus variegatus | reverse complement strand
GGGTTTTGAGCAGAAGAGTGACTCAGTCTGCCTTACTTTTTAAAGTTTGGCTCTAGGTGCCATGTGGAGAACAGAGGGGTAAAGGGTAGAAGCGAGGAGGCCACTGCATGGTTGCAATAAGTGAGACACAGTGGTGGATGGATCAGAGTGATTATGGTGAACGTTGTGAGAAGTGATCAAATTTGAATATATTTTGAAGGTAGCTCTGACAAGACTTTCTAAAAGATTGAGTATGGGCTATGAAAAAAGGAGTTAAGGATAAGTCCAATGTCTGGCCTGAACAGTTAGAAGAATGAAGTGCCATTTTCTGAGATCAAGAAAACTAAAGGAAGAGTAGATTTAGAAGCCAAAGAAGAATTTGTCTTTGGCATGGTAGTTAGTATGAAATGCCTATTTATTGTCCAGGAAGAGTTTGTGCTTAAAGCCATAGACTGGCTGAGGTCACCAAGGACATGAGTGTATCTAGAAAAGAAGAATGTCTAAAAATGATCCCTGGGACAAGCCAGTATTTAGAGGAGGGAGAGATAGAAAGGGTATTACAAAGTGTCAGGGAAGGATCCCCTAGTGAGGCAGGAGGAAAATCAAGAGGGAGTGGTGGTTTGGAAGCCAAATGAGAGGATCAACTGTCTGTCAAATGATGCTTGTGAATC
>NW_007769391.1:0-1042 GCF_000696425.1 Galeopterus variegatus | reverse complement strand
TTTATAAGGCCATCAGTCCATTTAAGTCCAATACAAGAATGGGCAGAAAACCATTACTGGGGGAGAACTGACAAGGTCCAGATGGGGCATCAAAGTTCCGGCCAAGCCACTGGACTTCAGGGCTCAGCTCTAATCCTAAATGGAAAAGTTGAATACTGAAATGAAAGTCAAGACAAAGGACTGGTTGTATCAATATGAGCCAATATTATGAGTTTTGTAAGAATGAGGTAGGAAGACAAATTCCAGATCCTATGAACTGGTTAGTAAGTATACCCTAGTTTTATTCAGCTCTGAATCTTTTGTTTTATGTACTCATTCAACACATATTCAATGAGTACTTACTGTTCACCAGGCACTGCTCTAGGCATTGGGAGTTGTAGTAGAACAAACACAGTCCCTGCCCAAACAAAGATTATATTGCAGTGGAGAGAAGACAACAGACAAGAACGAGTGTGCTATGAAAAAAATTGGAAGGGTTAGAATGAAAATGAGCAGAAGCACGAAGAGGGATGTTGCCATCACATATTAGGTGGTCAGGGAAGGCATCTCTAAGAATGTGGCATTTGAGTAGACCTGAAGGAGAACAGGACATGAGCCAAGCAGATAGTGGGGAAAGAGGGAACAGGAGAATGCTCATTGCAAAATTCCTGAAGCAAAAGCTAGATTGGTGTGATGGAGAAGAATGTCAAGCAGACCAACGTGCCTGGAGCAGGATGCACAAAGAGACGGGTAGGGAATAGCAGGCCAGAAAAATAGGAGATAAGATCAGAGCGAGGTGGTCAGGATGGAGGGTGTTAAAAATGTTGATGCTTGGGCCCACTAAAGTTCAGGTGTATCTCAATTGGGAAATGAAAGGCACCTGAATTTCTTAAATCCCTTCAGGAGATTCCGATTCACATTGAGAGCTGAGAATCACTGATGTAATACCCTTTGAGCCATTTTAATGACTTTGGCTTTACTCTGAGATGGGAATCCAGTGGAGGGTTTTGAGCAGAAGAGTGACTCAGTCTGCCTTACTTTTTAAAGTTTGGCTCTAGGTGCC
>NW_007769390.1:5828-6069 GCF_000696425.1 Galeopterus variegatus | reverse complement strand
TACCTCACACTATATGCACACCTTACCCAGACACACACTTCATTCAGACACACACAAACACCCACACACACAAACACAAACCTGACACAGGTATATACACACCTCACACCACACGCATACCTTACCCAAACACACACACACACACACACCACACACAGACCTCACACACAATACATGTACACACACAAATACACGTATTTCACACATACCTTACACAAAGACACACATCACACACCACACA
>NW_007769390.1:2373-3366 GCF_000696425.1 Galeopterus variegatus | reverse complement strand
GACACTGAGGGTTGCGATCCGTTGCCGGACATGAAAAAAGACAAAAAAAAAAAAAGAAAAAGAAAAAGCACCTAGCACTAGCTCGGGGCATCAAACACACAGAACAGTTATAATTCCTGATTAAAATCAGGAAAATTCCAAATTTATTTTTTGAGAAAAAGTATGACACAATAGTCATGCTAAATGAAGCTAAAACTAAATTGCAAATAAAACCAAATTGCAAAGTAAGGTGGTAGAGTAGATGCAGAATCCTTCACTTTCAGACAATGAGAAATAAATAGCTTAAGAGAATGGTTAGAAATACAGCTTGTAGTACATTTTTGAAACAAGTTTTCTAAGGCCAGATTAGATTTTTTTCTCTTCTAATATGTACCATAGAAAATGAAGACAGTTTACCTGTGTGAGAAATTCTATTTGTTGCATACTAAGTTTATCATAAAATTACCTTTGAAAAAACTTTTTGTTTTGAGATAATTTTAGATTTACAGAAGAATTGCAAGAACAGTACAGAGAATTTGCATGTATCTTACACCCAGCTTCTTCATATGTGAACACTGTACATAACCATAGAACAATTGCCAAAGTTACAATAATAGTGGTGGCACTGTATACAGTCAACTAATATTTATTTATTTATTCAGAAAATAAATAAAAATTTATTTAGAAAATTAATTTATTCCGAAATTTATTTATTCAGAAAACTCACTTTATATTGTGTAGTTCTGTGGGTTCTGGCAAATGTATGGAGTCATGTGACCAGCACCACAGTTCCATACAGAACGGTCCCATCCCCCCACATCTCCTGGTACTGCCCTTTATATTCAGCCCCTCCCCCGCTCCTAGGCCTGGCAACCACTGATCTGTTTCTGTCCCTGTTGTTTTTCCCTCCCTGTGTGGGATTGCTCAATCATACAAGAAAGTTAAATCTTCTTAAGTGTTTTCCAAAGAGACTAACGTTTTTCATTCCTTCCAGCAAATGGATGGTATTATTTC
>NW_007769390.1:0-858 GCF_000696425.1 Galeopterus variegatus | reverse complement strand
TTTTTTTTAAATTGCTCCTGGGATATTATAGTACTACACAGTTGAAATTCCAAAGTGCCAGCCGTGCTCGCCCCTCCGTGTATTTAACATTCCCGCTGGCGTCTGAAGAGCTGCCTCTGTGTGACATTCAATAGGCCACATGTGCCGCTGCCCCTTTGTCTCACGACTGCGTCTGCGTGCAAAGCTCCGTGAACAAACGCCGCTGACAATCGCCCACTTTATTGGGAACATCTCTGACGCTGGGGAGAAATTGCAAAATAACACACTGTCCTCAAACGAGGTTCCTAAGAAAAAGGTCTCTTGTGTGGGAATGGGAACAGAAGGTGCACCATGTCCTCTCTAAAGGTCGCGCATGAAAAGAGAACCATGACTCAGAGATCGGAAGCTCAGAAGAGGAGTCTGTAATGAAAATTCCAAGGACATGTGCACAGCGACAACGGGCGCCTGCCTCCCCGCTCCCATCCCCGCCCGTCACACGCCGGACTCCGCCCACCAGGGAGGGGACACGTCGGGGGCGGATGCGCGTCTGTGCCGGCGCCGGCACACGCTTCACCCACGGTACACACTTCACACACACACACACACACACCATTTACACCCCTCGCACACACCCCTCACCTAGACACCCCCCACACACCTCACCTAGACACACCCCGCACACACACACACACCATATACACCCCTCGCACACACCCCTAACCTAGACACACCCCGCACACACACACAC
Organism: Galeopterus variegatus; assembly: GCF_000696425.1. Lineage (NCBI taxonomy): Eukaryota > Metazoa > Chordata > Mammalia > Dermoptera > Cynocephalidae > Galeopterus > Galeopterus variegatus. Next base: position 131 of record NW_007769390.1, on the reverse strand, counting down.
ACCTCGCCTAGAAACCCCCTACACGTACCACACACATCTCACACGGCTCACCTAGACACCCCACCACGTGCACACACACGTACCACACACCACACACACCTCTCGCCCGGCTATACACACACCTCACACAC
>NW_007769389.1:5703-6069 GCF_000696425.1 Galeopterus variegatus | reverse complement strand
TGAGGAGGATGGATGGTTAGTACAGGGCTGGTGTTGAGCACTTACAGCATGCCAGGCACTATGCTAAGCAGGTCAAATGCATGTGCGCACAGACAGTCCTCAAAGAGGGAAACTATGATCTCCATCTTACAGACGAAAAAAGTTCAGGGAAGGTCCTATGGGAGTTAGATTCAAAAACAGATCTTTCTGATACAAAACCTATAGTCTGGACCATTGTATATGTGGATTTGGTCATGCCAAGAAAGCAGGGAGTACATTTCAAAATAAAAAATTAAGTTGAACAAAATCACAGAATCTATTATCAGCAAATTCTTTTTTAGAAAGTTATTTTTGGCATTAAGTCTGAGGGAACAAACTCATCAAAGT
>NW_007769389.1:0-324 GCF_000696425.1 Galeopterus variegatus | reverse complement strand
ACTTTCCCCTAGGAACTAAGGCAAACTTTTGGCATACTTCTTTTTGCAGCTTCATACCTGCCCATTATCTCCCTCATTCTCCAACCTCTTGACCCTGGAGGCTCCATTATCGAACCTCTTTATCTTTCTCTTACACAAGCCCCTTGTGGCATATCAAATGAAGTACATGATGAGTTGTGGGTGGCAGAGTGTAACTGGTGGAGGGGATCAGAGAAGGTAGTCAGAAAAAGAATCACGAAGGAGGTGAATGTGGGAGCCAGGGCTGAGGAGGATGGATGGTTAGTACAGGGCTGGTGTTGAGCACTTACAGCATGCCAGGCACTA
>NW_007769388.1:5674-6069 GCF_000696425.1 Galeopterus variegatus | reverse complement strand
TAAGTCCTACCATTAGTAAGATAATAATTAATCACATATTATTTGTTTAAATAAGTACATTAAAACAAATTTAATAAATTTCAGGACCTTTTAAAATGTAATTTAATATAACTAAATTGAATAGAGCTTTTGATTTTTTTTAATTACAGGGAACCTGTGGCTTTGAGGCACAGATCAACAGACATATGGAACTTGCAAAATACTTCTATAAGATTTTAAAGAAAAAAGATAACTTTAAGCTTGTGGTTGATGCAGAGGTAAGGACTCTTAGTTTTTTTTGTATTTGAGTTAGTTTAATGGATCTATAATTTTTTTTTTTTTTTTTGCTTAATGCTTTTATATGAATCTATTACTTATCTCGTACGTTAAGAGAACTTTGTAGGTATACTTAAAAT
>NW_007769388.1:0-1110 GCF_000696425.1 Galeopterus variegatus | reverse complement strand
AAGAGTTCTTATTTCACAATTGAAAACATGTAATTACAATAGAAAATTACATAGGAGCACCAATATACAATTAAAAAGCGGGAGAGACCTGTTGTGTGAAGACATCACCTTGGACTATCAGATATACTTGAGACTTACTTGAGTGGTTTCTATTGGTTTTTATGAATGATGTTGGTGTACATGGACCAGAGTTTCTCCACTTTTAATATGTGATTAACACCTGCCTTTTGTGACTGTTTTCCAACTGTGTGTGGACTCCCTTTGGCTCCATTCCTAATACCAATTTTAGGGAATCCATTGTTCTCCCTGGGTGAGGAAGCCAGGATGGCTTGGCCTTCTTCCGTCCACCTGGAGGTGGACTCAGTTTTTCCCTTCAGCATCCTTCTACTCAGGAATTTTTCCATCTGGGCATCTCTTCTGAGTCCTGGCTCCTCTCTCAGCAAACATTTATCCTACCTTCCATCACCCTTTCGGCTTCTCCAGTGTATGCACCTAGAGGGATGAGGGACATGTCCCATTCTTTTTTTGTCCCTTTTCTGGGGTTCCAAAGGCAAAAACCTTAGTATTAAAAAGCATTTTGAAAATATAATTTTATTTAATATTTTCCCAACTTATCTTAAAGAAGGGATTGGGGAGGGTTCTCTTCTTTTCTACCTAAAAGCTGTACAAGCAGGGGCAATAAGCCAAGACTCCCAACTAACCTAAAGGGTTTACAAGACTTTTTACTTTTCTACTTTATTTATTTTGCAAGACTTGAAACTTTGACAGAGTTTAGCTTGAATCTTTATCTCAGTCTAGAGAAGCCTTCCTGAAATTATGTATGAGACAAAAACTAATTAAACAATTCTAAAGGGATTTTTTTCACATTGAAAATGATGACCTTGTAGTTATCAATTTTTATTTACTTTAAAATACTTTAAAACTCCTCTGACTGTCCAGGTAACATACAGAGATTTAAAAGTTAATTGCCTTGACTTCCACTTCTGGGAAGATTGAGTAGACGTATTGTTCCGTATTCCTCTTGCGAACTACAACTGACACCCCTGAACATGTCCCTTCCCTCGGGAATTGGGAGTCGGTCCGTGGAACCTGGAAGGGGGAGTGGGTGGG
>NW_007769387.1:5843-6069 GCF_000696425.1 Galeopterus variegatus | reverse complement strand
TAAACCCCAGTTGCTGAATATTTGGGGATAACTCAAGCAAAAGGTATCTTTAGTTTTAACTGTATTTAAGTGTGTGCCTTCTCAGTGCATCAAAGTAGTTAAATTGACTGTAAGGATAGTCCCACGTTCACTGCAAAAGAACTTAATTCTTCATTTGATTCTACCCAGAGAGAACATTTTTATAGCATTGTGATTCAGGAATGATAATTTTATTCCAAATGGTGTG
>NW_007769387.1:0-654 GCF_000696425.1 Galeopterus variegatus | reverse complement strand
TTGCTAAGGCTGACTCTTAATATATTTTTTTAATTAAGAAAGTGGAAACACTCTAACGTCACAATTTAAATGATGTTTTATCAAAGAATAATTTTTTCCTATAGGGATTCTCTGACAGATGGAACAAAACTGGACTAGCAGAAACACAGCAGCCTTTTTTAAAACCCTTCAAGTCAGGCAGTCACAAAACCTGGAAGAGGAAATGATCGACAAATTACATCCAAAGTTCCAATCTCCTTTGTTTGTTCAGGTCATTCAGGATATCATTATCACGTTAATGGAATTTTCTTATTTCTATTTGCAGGTCCTTTGTATGCACATTGTAATCTGATTTGAAAAGAAGGGGGAAGAAACCTTCCTTCATTTTTATCTTCTCTGCAAGCTTAGCTCACTTGCCAGATGTGTTGAGCCAATGGATTTATAGCTACCATGAAAGAGATGCCCCATTTCATTTCTCCCGCCCCTAATTTTCTGAATTCTACTTTTTAAATTCTTATTTTGTCAACTGGCTGTTACTTAACAATATTCTGTGTGAGCTTAGGCCAGAAGATCCTATAGGTCCCCATAGTCAAAGTGGGGTAGGAAGTGAAAGCTAAACCCCAGTTGCTGAATATTTGGGGATAACTCAAGCAAAAGGTATCTTTAGTTTTAACT
>NW_007769386.1:5853-6069 GCF_000696425.1 Galeopterus variegatus | reverse complement strand
TCTTGAAATTAAAATCACATAAAACTTGTTTTAACTTTAGGGTTAAAATTTGATCATGAGCTTATATGGTTGATAAATTTCTTTGGAAAATATTTAATTTAAATGATAACGAGGGAGATACTCACAAACACATCATTTGACGTCAGTTGGCTCAGAGTTGGGAGGTGAGAAAACAGGAAGAGAGTACGGCATAGTCAACAATGTGCTGATCTGAAG
>NW_007769386.1:0-343 GCF_000696425.1 Galeopterus variegatus | reverse complement strand
ATAAGACAAGCTACTGCGAACTGTTTTCAGAATTACAATATCTAGAACACTGCTACCTTTCAATGACTCATGATATAGCAGGTAAATAATGCTCAGATTCATTTTGTTTTAACTTTTCCTAAAAGATTTTTCTTACACTGACATCTTCTAACTAATAATTCTGACAAATGTATTTAGTCTGGACCAAAGTCAATGACGATGACAATACTGCTGGCTATTGTACAGGATTGCAAAGGGGCAAGTGTTCTCACACAGGTAAACTATGCGTGTGTGGAGGTTTACTCTTGAAATTAAAATCACATAAAACTTGTTTTAACTTTAGGGTTAAAATTTGATCATGAGC
>NW_007769385.1:5757-6069 GCF_000696425.1 Galeopterus variegatus | reverse complement strand
TTAACGTGTCTGATTGATACCAATTAATTAGTTATCCTCAGGTTATTATTTTTCTTATTTTTTTTCACATAAAGTTGTAATAAAAGCTTAAAAATGATCACTAAATACTAGAGTCCTTTGATTCTTAATATGCTTTTTTAAAACTGTTATGTAGCTGCTGATCTAAATAACTCAGACAAAAATATATAAATTCCAAATCAAATGCTACCCATAGTGACCAAATTGCTGATGCTAATATCACATATACTTTGCAACTTCCTATGATTTTCATATGATTTTTAGTATTCCTATAAAATAATAATACTTACATTA
>NW_007769385.1:0-272 GCF_000696425.1 Galeopterus variegatus | reverse complement strand
GACCATGTTTATTCTGGTTGCTAAATCTAGATAGGACAAAATATTTTCCTTTCTTTATATACCTGTTCTAAAAAGAGAAACTAAAAGCCTACTTATTACATTAAGTTTTCTCACCGTATTAGTGCCAAATCTATTGAAATCTTGATTTCATTGTTTGGTATATTTTCAATGCTATAAGAAAATGTTAGAATTTTAATCACTAAAGGTCATTTTAACGTGTCTGATTGATACCAATTAATTAGTTATCCTCAGGTTATTATTTTTCTTATTTT
>NW_007769384.1:5852-6069 GCF_000696425.1 Galeopterus variegatus | reverse complement strand
TGTAAAATGGAGATAAGAGTTGGACATACCTCATAGGACTATAGAGTGATTAAATGTATTTATATATGTAAAGCACTCAGCACGGTGCCTGGCATACACTAAGTATTCAGTGAAGCTGAGACATTCTTTTATTTGCCTACCTCTGTTACGGGACTATGAGCTCCTTGTGGGCAGGCTCATGACACAGGACTGGGCAGAGTAGGTGTTCAGGAAATAG
>NW_007769384.1:0-287 GCF_000696425.1 Galeopterus variegatus | reverse complement strand
CCTAAGTGTTAATATGCCTTTAACACCTCTAGCCTCTATGGCTTGCTCCTCTCCCTTTTTAGCAAAGACAAAGCTAATCTAAAGCTTACGCCCTTAGGCAGGCAACTTTATCTAGTTAGAATTTAACCACGTTTTGCTTTCATTGGATTTATTTCATGATTGCCTTCTCTAGTGAACATTTTAGTGATAAGAATTTAACTTTATCAAAAGTGAGTTGATCTAAAAGAAAAAAGTCTTGAGCAAGTAATCGTACAGGAATGTGAGCATATAAGGCAAGAAACAGTGAA
>NW_007769383.1:5654-6069 GCF_000696425.1 Galeopterus variegatus | reverse complement strand
ATACTTTCCTCAATTATGTTCATATTAACAATTTTCCCTAATTGCTTCTGCAGGCCCTAAATTTTCTAAAAAGTACTTTAAGTTCATCAGTATCTGTACCCTTGATAGGCTTCCATTTGTAAGTTGTGTAATTCAACAACGTGCTAAAATTGAGCATGTAAAATTTGGAGTCTGATAGGCTTGGGTTTGACTTCAAGCATTGCTGGTTTGGTGGCCCTGTGCTAATCAGTTTATCTTTGTGTACCTCTGTTTTCTTACTCCTTAAAGGGGGTAAAAGAAACTTCCTCATAGTATTGTTCTGAGGATTGGAATAAACATGTTTATAATTCTTTTCATATAGAAGATACTCGATAACCTGAAAAATAACTACCACTGCCACAATGACCCAAGAAAAATCAAAACCCACTAGTATAAT
>NW_007769383.1:0-958 GCF_000696425.1 Galeopterus variegatus | reverse complement strand
GAGATTTTCAAAGCACTTTTAACGTCAAAAGACAGTATTTTATTGCCTTTACTATATATACCTGTACTGTTGCTGCTAAGATTGTGTATTATCTGATTGAATAAGCCAACATATTTAACTGTCATAACCAGATTGGAATCTATTTTAGTAAGATTATTTTTTTCTAATGCCTTTTAGTTAAAATTTTATTAACATTTAATGACTTATCTTTACAGAGCTCATTACTTTGTTTTATTTCCAACTACAATATTTGGGTAAAGTATAATGCTTTCAATCGTGTGTGATAAGCTACACTAGTTATTCTTCCCTTCTTTGGCAGCAGAATGTTAGGAACTGAATGCTCTCCTGAGTGCAGGTCTTAGAGCATTCTACAACATCCAACCATTTTCCCTAATTTGTATTCAACATTCAACTTTGGTTCTTTCTTGTTGTTAAGACTATCTCTGCATCAAAAAGAAATATTATAAGCCAAAAATGTGGGATGGGGGATTTCTTTAAACAATTCCACTATTGAAAAAAAAAATGGTATAGTGGTTTCCATGCCATTTGAGTTTGCTATAACCAAGTATATTTACATACATACATACATATGGTTACATACCTATGGTTAGATATATGTAACCTTTTGTTACATTCTGTGGTGAGCATAGAATCCATCTTCTTGCATTGTTTCTACTAGTTACACTAACACAATGGCAAGGACCCAGAAGTAAACAAGTTAATATTGAAACAGTATCCTCTTTGTCAATTACCATGTTTCTGTCACTTGCTACATTTTGACTTCTTATTGAAGAATTTTGCAATTATACTTAACAAGCAGCAAATCATCTCTATACATAATACTACAACTACAGTAAGTATTTTAGGCACTTTTACCTTGCAAGGGATAAACAAAACATACTTTCCTCAATTATGTTCATATTAACAATTTTCCCTAATTGCTTCTGCAGGCCCTAAA
>NW_007769382.1:5479-6069 GCF_000696425.1 Galeopterus variegatus | reverse complement strand
TAAAGTAAAACCAGCAGTGTTTTGGGTCGGCCTCCTTGTCTACCGCTCTGCTTTTTCCATTGTAAGAGACTTTGTTCATATGGTTTCCCTGATGCCTGATGATGAGAGATAGTTGATTTTAAATCATTGCTCTCAAAAAGAGATTAGATACAGAACACCCAAGAAAGGAGCTTATTTTAATTTTTCAAAGGTACTGCCCACACATGAAGAGACCAAGCCAACTGATACCTGCCTGCCTGGCTCAGGAATTGCTCTGGAACTGAGTGGGGCTGAGCTTCCAGGATGAAGATTCTTTTTTTGCGGGGGTGGGGAGGGGGCAGGTATCTGACTGGTACAAGAATCTGAAACCTTGACCTTGGTGTTATAACACCATGCTCTGACCAACTGAGCTAACCAACCAGCCTGGATTTGGTTTTTAAACACCAAATATCTAGAATTTAGAAGATGGCAGTTGCCTCAGTAACTTTTGAATCTGTCAAAAATGTCTTGGTTGTAGCCCACGTACTTGACTTAGAGAAAAGGAATCAAGAGCAATCATCATCGGTCAGAATGAGGATGTGATTATGCTCCTACCCATACTGTCTTCTTAG
>NW_007769382.1:0-371 GCF_000696425.1 Galeopterus variegatus | reverse complement strand
GGTTCCCACTCACTGGCTGAGCACGGTGCGGGCACAACACCGAGGGTTGCGATCCCATTGCCGGTCCTCGGTATGGGCGTGACACCGAGGGTTGTGATCCCGTTACTGGTCAGTAAAAAAGACAAAAAGGAAAAAAACAAAACAAAACACCACCACCTTTCTGAAGTGAGAGAACACATGGTAGTTATGACTTTGGTGCAGACAGCATGCCTGGCTGTTCCTCTCACTCCTCCCCCACTACCCCAGGGTCTTTGGTCAGGAGGGTCATTTGAGGCATTGTAGGGAGCCCAGAAGCAATGAACATGAAACAGAATGGGGACAACTTGATAAGTGGGAGGGCAGTTTTGTGGCCTTCACGGCCCTCCCACCCC
>NW_007769381.1:5543-6069 GCF_000696425.1 Galeopterus variegatus | reverse complement strand
CTCAAGCTCTAGATCCTATAGAACAAGAAGCCCTTGAAATGTCTGACAAGGAATTTTGAGTCATAATTCTAAGGAAAGTAGATGAGTTACAAGAAAACTCAGCTAGACAATACGATGAAATGAGGAAAAGTATACAGGACCTGAAAGAAGAAATGTACAAGGAAATCAATGCCTGAAAAGGAATGTAGCAGAGCTGGCCGAGCTGAAGAATTCATTCAACCAAATAAAAAACACAACAGAGAGTTTAACCAGCAGGCTAGAACAAGCAGAAGAGAGAACTTCTGACCTTGAAGACAGGCTGTTTGAAATAACACAGGCAGACAGAAAAAAAGAAAAAAGAATTAAAAATATTGAAGAAAATCTAAGAGAGATATCAGAGAACCTTAAGTGCTCAAATATCTGAGTCATGGTTATTCCAGAAGGGGAGGAAAAAGGAGACTGCACTGAAAACATATTCAACAAAACAGTGGCAGAAAACTTCCCAGGTATAAGAAAAGACACAGATCTTCAGATTCAGGAAGCTCAA
>NW_007769381.1:0-726 GCF_000696425.1 Galeopterus variegatus | reverse complement strand
TTAATATGCAATCAGCATACTGTACCTTCTAAGAGTTCCCTAGTCTTTTGCAAGATATGCACCTCAAAGTCTTTGGTTACTGCCTTGCCATTATAATTGCAACAATTATTTAATTTTGGTTGATAAATATTATTAAGTGCTTTAACTGATGTTTCTTTTTATCCATTAGAAATATCTTGAGATCTTCCAGAGGCTGCTGCCACCTCCACGGTGCTGATGAGATTCTGTGGTTGGATTCTGTATCCTTGAAGCTATGCAACCAGAGTGCTATTTGCATTTCCAAGAGCAACAAAAAAATGAATAAGTCTTTGCCCCACTGAGGGTGTGCTGTGCTGATCAGAGAGGAGGGAAGATCTGTGGGGACCACGCACCCTGTGGTGCCAGCGTGTGACCCAGCAGGTAGGCCTTGCCACTGCTGCTTGACTCCATCCCCAGCCCCACTGAATGTGCACTGATCAGAGAGGTGCCCAGCCAGAGAGGCCCATGATCCTCAGAGACTACCGGCCCTGCAGTGGCAGCACGCAACCAAGCAGGTAGGCCTTGCCACCACTGCCTGACTCCATCCCCAGCCTGGCTGAGTGCGTGCTGACCAGAGAGGCGCCTCCCCTGAAAGGCCCAAGATCTGACACGACCACGCACCCAAGGCCCTAGTGAGCAGGCATACAAAATTGGCAGCCCCAGCAGCATCCTAGCCAGACAACAGTGTCAAACCAGTGGACTGTGAAA